>NW_028232292.1:2500-27500 GCF_054491065.1 Syngnathus leptorhynchus | reverse complement strand
GCTCCGGAGCTCCATAGCCCCGGAGCTCCATAGCCCCGGAGCTCCATAGCTCCATAGCCCCGGAGCTCCATAGCCCCGGAGCTCCATAGCTCCATAGCCCCGGAGCTCCATAGCCCCGGAGCTCCATAGCCCCGGAGCTCCATAGCCCCGGAGCTCCATAGCCCCAGAGCTCCATACTTCCATAGCCCCAGAGCTCCATAGCTCCATACTTCCATAGCTCCAGCCGCGGAGGGTGCTGGCTGGTGGCTCCATAGCTCCATACTTCCATACTTGCAGCCACGGAGTTGGCTAAAATTGCACTAAGTGCGAAAGCCCATTCATTTACAACGGCGTGTCCGCCAGGCGGCGACATTTCCCCGTTACCGGTGGCTGCGCGGCGGGTGAGTGACAGAGCTTATCCGAGCGGCTGGAACTCTGCGCCGGCGTGGTCGAGCGTGAGGCCCCGGCCCTTTGGCTGCCTGGTACCTAAAACACTTCCATTGATCCAGCCACGGAGGGTGCTGGCTGGTGGCTCCATAGCTCCATAGCTCCATAGCACCAGAGCTCCATAGCTCCATAGCACCAGAGCTCCATAGCTCCATAGCACCAGAGCTCCATAGCTCCATAGCACCAGAGCTCCATAGCTCCATAGCACCAGAGCTCCATAGCTCCATAGCACCAGAGCTCCATAGCTCCATAGCACCAGAGCTCCATAGCTCCATAGCACCAGAGCTCCATAGCACCAGAGCTCCATAGCTCCATAGCACCAGAGCTCCATAGCACCAGAGCTCCATAGCTCCAGCCTGGGTGGCTGGTGGCTCCATAGCTCCATACTTCCATACTTGCAGCCACGGAGTTGGCTAAAATTGCACTAAGTGCGAAAGCCCATTCATTTACAACGGCGTGTCCACAAGGCGGCGCCATTTCCCCTTTACCGGTGGCTGCGCGGCGGGTGAGTGACAGAGCTTATCCGAGCGGCTGGAACTCTGCGCCGGCGTGGTCGAGCGTGAGGCCTCGGCCCTTTGGCTGCCTGGTACCTAAACCACTTCCATTGATCCAGCCACGGAGGGTGCTGGCTGGTGGCTCCATAGCTCCATAGCTCCATAGCACCAGAGCTCCATAGCTCCATAGCACCAGAGCTCCATAGCTCCATAGCACCAGAGCTCCATAGCTCCATAGCACCAGAGCTCCATAGCTCCATAGCACCAGAGCTCCATAGCTCCATAGCACCAGAGCTCCATAGCACCAGAGCTCCATAGCTCCATAGCACCAGAGCTCCATAGCACCAGAGCTCCATAGCTCCAGCCTGGGTGGCTGGTGGCTCCATAGCTCCATACTTCCATACTTGCAGCCACGGAGTTGGCTAAAATTGCACTAAGTGCGAAAGCCCATTCATTTACAACGGCGTGTCCACAAGGCGGCGCCATTTCCCCTTTACCGGTGGCTGCGCGGCGGGTGAGTGACAGAGCTTATCCGAGCGGCTGGAACTCTGCGCCGGCGTGGTCGAGCGTGAGGCCTCGGCCCTTTGGCTGCCTGGTACCTAAACCACTTCCATTGATCCAGCCACGGAGGGTGCTGGCTGGTGGCTCCATAGCTCCATAGCTCCATAGCACCAGAGCTCCAGAGCTCCATAGCACCAGAGCTCCATAGCTCCATAGCACCAGAGCTCCATAGCTCCATAGCACCAGAGCTCCATAGCTCCATAGCACCAGAGCTCCATACTTCCAGAGCTCCAGAGCTCCATAGCTCCATAGCACCAGAGCTCCATAGCTCCATAGCACCAGAGCTCCATAGCACCAGAGCTCCATAGCTCCATAGCACCAGAGCTCCATAGCACCAGAGCTCCATAGCTCCAGCCTGGGTGGCTGGTGGCTCCATAGCTCCATACTTCCATACTTGCAGCCACGGAGTTGGCTAAAATTGCACTAAGTGCGAAAGCCCATTCATTTACAACGGCGTGTCCACAAGGCGGCGCCATTTCCCCTTTACCGGTGGCTGCGCGGCGGGTGAGTGACAGAGCTTATCCGAGCGGCTGGAACTCTGCGCCGGCGTGGTCGAGCGTGAGGCCTCGGCCCTTTGGCTGCCTGGTACCTAAACCACTTCCATTGATCCAGCCACGGAGGGTGCTGGCTGGTGGCTCCATAGCTCCATAGCTCCATAGCACCAGAGCTCCAGAGCTCCATAGCACCAGAGCTCCATAGCTCCATAGCACCAGAGCTCCATAGCTCCATAGCACCAGAGCTCCATAGCTCCATAGCACCAGAGCTCCATACTTCCAGAGCTCCAGAGCTCCATAGCTCCATAGCACCAGAGCTCCATAGCTCCATAGCACCAGAGCTCCATAGCACCAGAGCTCCATAGCTCCATAGCACCAGAGCTCCATAGCACCAGAGCTCCATAGCTCCAGCCTGGGTGGCTGGTGGCTCCATAGCTCCATACTTCCATACTTGCAGCCACGGAGTTGGCTAAAATTGCACTAAGTGCGAAAGCCCATTCATTTACAACGGCGTGTCCACAAGGCGGCGACATTTCCCCTTTACCGGTGGCTGCGCGGCGGGTGAGTGACAGAGCTTATCCGAGCGGCTGGAACTCTGCGCCGGCGTGGTCGAGCGTGAGGCCTCGGCCCTTTGGCTGCCTGGTACCTAAACCACTTCCATTGATCCAGCCACGGAGGGTGCTGGCTGGTGGCTCCATAGCTCCATAGCTCCATAGCACCAGAGCTCCAGAGCTCCATAGCACCAGAGCTCCATAGCTCCATAGCACCAGAGCTCCATAGCTCCATAGCACCAGAGCTCCATAGCTCCATAGCACCAGAGCTCCATACTTCCAGAGCTCCATAGCTCCATAGCTCCATAGCACCAGAGCTCCATAGCTCCATAGCACCAGAGCTCCATAGCTCCATAGCACCAGAGCTCCATAGCTCCATAGCACCAGAGCTCCATAGCTCCATAGCACCAGAGCTCCATAGCTCCATAGCACCAGAGCTCCATAGCTCCATAGCTCCATAGCACCAGAGCTCCATAGCACCAGAGCTCCATAGCTCCATAGCACCAGAGCTCCATAGCTCCATAGCACCAGAGCTCCATAGCTCCATAGCACCAGAGCTCCATAGCTCCATAGCACCAGAGCTCCATAGCTCCATAGCACCAGAGCTCCATAGCTCCATAGCACCAGAGCTCCATAGCTCCATAGCACCAGAGCTCCATAGCTCCATAGCACCAGAGCTCCATACTTCCAGAGCTCCATAGCTCCATAGCTCCATAGCACCAGAGCTCCATAGCTCCATAGCTCCATAGCACCAGAGCTCCATAGCACCAGAGCTCCATAGCTCCATAGCACCAGAGCTCCATAGCTCCATAGCACCAGAGCTCCATAGCTCCATAGCACCAGAGCTCCATAGCTCCATAGCACCAGAGCTCCATAGCTCCATAGCACCAGAGCTCCATAGCTCCATAGCACCAGAGCTCCATAGCTCCATAGCACCAGAGCTCCATAGCTCCATAGCACCAGAGCTCCATAGCTCCATAGCACCAGAGCTCCATAGCTCCATAGCTCCAGCCTGGGTGGCTGGTGGCTCCATAGCTCCATACTTCCATAGCTCCAGTCAGAGAGTTGGCGAAAATTGCACTAAGTGCGAAAGCCCATTCATTTACAACGGCGTGTCCGCCAGGCGGCGACATTTCCCCGTTACCGGTGGCTGCGTGGCGGGTGAGTGACAGAGCTTATCCGAGCGGCTGGAACTCTGCGCCGGCGTGGTCGAGCGTGAGGCCCCGGCCCTTTGGCTGCCTGGTACCTAAAACACTTCCATTGATCCAGCCACGGAGGGTGCTGGCTGGTGGCTCCATAGCTCCATAGCTCCATAGCACCAGAGCTCCATAGCTCCATAGCACCAGAGCTCCATAGCTCCATAGCACCAGAGCTCCATAGCTCCATAGCACCAGAGCTCCATAGCTCCATAGCACCAGAGCTCCATAGCTCCATAGCACCAGAGCTCCATAGCTCCATAGCACCAGAGCTCCATAGCTCCATAGCACCAGAGCTCCATAGCTCCATAGCACCAGAGCTCCATAGCTCCATAGCTCCAGCCTGGGTGGCTGGTGGCTCCATAGCTCCATACTTCCATAGCTCCAGTCAGAGAGTTGGCGAAAATTGCACTAAGTGCGAAAGCCCATTCATTTACAACGGCGTGTCCGCCAGGCGGCGACATTTCCCCGTTACCGGTGGCTGCGTGGCGGGTGAGTGACAGAGCTTATCCGAGCGGCTGGAACTCTGCGCCGGCGTGGTCGAGCGTGAGGCCCCGGCCCTTTGGCTGCCTGGTACCTAAAACACTTCCATTGATCCAGCCACGGAGGGTGCTGGCTGGTGGCTCCATAGCTCCATAGCTCCATAGCACCAGAGCTCCATAGCTCCATAGCACCAGAGCTCCATAGCTCCATAGCACCAGAGCTCCATAGCTCCATAGCACCAGAGCTCCATAGCTCCATAGCACCAGAGCTCCATAGCTCCATAGCACCAGAGCTCCATAGCTCCATAGCACCAGAGCTCCATAGCTCCATAGCACCAGAGCTCCATAGCTCCATAGCACCAGAGCTCCATAGCTCCATAGCACCAGAGCTCCATAGCTCCATAGCTCCAGCCTGGGTGGCTGGTGGCTCCATAGCTCCATACTTCCATAGCTCCAGTCAGAGAGTGTGCTAAAATTGCACTAAGTGCGAAAGCCCATTCATTTACAACGGCGTGTCCACAAGGCGGCGACATTTCCCCGTTACCGGTGGCTGCGCGGCGGGTGAGTGACAGAGCTTATCCGAGCGGCTGGAACTCTGCGCCGGCGTGGTCGAGCGTGAGGCCTCGGCCCTTTGGCTGCCTGGTACCTAAAACACTTCCATTGATCCAGCCACGGAGGGTGCTGGCTGGTGGCTCCATAGCTCCATAGCTCCATAGCACCAGAGCTCCATAGCTCCATAGCACCAGAGCTCCATAGCTCCATAGCACCAGAGCTCCATAGCTCCATAGCACCAGAGCTCCATAGCTCCATAGCACCAGAGCTCCATAGCTCCATAGCACCAGAGCTCCATAGCTCCATAGCACCAGAGCTCCATAGCTCCATAGCACCAGAACTCCATAGCACCAGAGCTCCATAGCTCCATAGCACCAGAGCTCCATAGCTCCATAGCACCAGAGCTCCATAGCTCCATAGCACCAGAGCTCCATAGCTCCATAGCACCAGAGCTCCATAGCTCCATAGCTCCATACTTCCATAGCACCAGAGCTCCATACCTCCAGAGCTCCATAGCTCCAGCCTGGGTGGCTGGTGGCTCCATAGCTCCATACTTCCATAGCTCCAGTCAGAGAGTTGGCGAAAATTGCACTAAGTGCGAAAGCCCATTCATTTACAACGGCGTGTCCACAAGGCGGCGACATTTCCCCGTTACCGGTGGCTGCGCGGCGGGTGAGTGACAGAGCTTATCCGAGCGGCTGGAACTCTGCGCCGGCGTGGTCGAGCGTGAGGCCCCGGCCCTTTGGCTGCCTGGTACCTAAAACACTTCCATTGATCCAGCCACGGAGGGTGCTGGCTGGTGGCTCCATAGCACCAGAGCTCCATAGCTCCATAGCACCAGAGCTCCATAGCACCAGAGCTCCATAGCTCCATAGCACCAGAGCTCCATAGCTCCATAGCACCAGAGCTCCATAGCACCAGAGCTCCATAGCTCCATAGCACCAGAGCTCCATAGCTCCATAGCACCAGAGCTCCATAGCTCCATAGCTCCATAGCACCAGAGCTCCATAGCTCCATAGCACCAGAGCTCCATAGCTCCATAGCACCAGAGCTCCATAGCTCCATAGCACCAGAGCTCCATAGCTCCATAGCTCCATAGCTCCATAGCACCAGAGCTCCATAGCTCCATAGCACCAGAGCTCCATAGCTCCATAGCACCAGAGCTCCATAGCTCCATAGCACCAGAGCTCCATAGCTCCATAGCACCAGAGCTCCATAGCTCCAGGGCTCCATAGCTCCATAGCTCCAGGGCTCCATAGCTCCAGGGCTCCAGGGCTCCATAGCTCCATAGCTCCATAGCTCCATAGCTCCATACTTCCATAGCACCAGAGCTCCATACCTCCAGAGCTCCATAGCTCCATAGCTCCAGCCTGGGTGGCTGGTGGCTCCATAGCTCCATACTTCCATAGCTCCAGTCAGAGAGTTGGCGAAAATTGCACTAAGTGCGAAAGCCCATTCATTTACAAGGGCGTGTCCGCCAGGCGGCGACATTTCCCCGTTACCGGTGGCTGCGCGGCGGGTGAGTGACAGAGCTTATCCGAGCGGCTGGAACTCTGCGCCGGCGTGGTCGAGCGTGAGGCCTCGGCCCTTTGGCTGCCTGGTACCTAAAACACTTCCATTGATCCAGCCACGGAGGGTGCTGGCTGGTGGCTCCATACCTCCATAGCTCCATAGCACCAGAGCTCCATAGCTCCATAGCACCAGAGCTCCATGGCTTCAGAGCTCCATAGCACCATAGCTCCATACCTCCAGAGCTCCAGGGCTCCATAGCTCCATACCTCCAGAGCTCCATACCTCCAGAGCTCCATACCTCCAGAGCTCCATAGCTCCAGAGCTCCATAGCACCAGAGCTCCATAGCTCCATAGCACCAGAGCTCCATAGCACCAGAGCTCCATAGCACCAGAGCTCCATAGCTCCATAGCACCAGAGCTCCATAGCTCCATAGCACCAGAGCTCCATAGCTCCATAGCACCAGAGCTCCAGAGCTCCATAGCACCAGAGCTCCATAGCTCCATAGCACCAGAGCTCCATAGCTCCAGAGCTCCATAGCTCCAGCCTGGGTGGCTGGTGGCTCCATACTTCCATAGCTCTAAGTCAGAGAGTTGGCGAAAATTGCACTAAGTGCGAAAGCCCATTCATTTACAACGGCGTGTCCACAAGGCGGCGACATTTCCCCGTTACCGGTGGCTGCGCGGCGGGAGAGTGACAGAGCTCATCCGAGCGGCTGGAACTCTGCGCCGGCGTGGTCGAGCGTGAGGCCTCGGCACTTTGGCCGCCTGGTACCTAAACACTTCCATTGATCCAGCCACGGAGGGTGCTGGCTGGTGGCTCCATACCTCCATAGCTCCATACCTCCAGAGCTCCAGAGCTCCATAGCACCAGAGCTCCATAGCTCCATAGCACCAGAGCTCCATAGCACCAGAGCTCCATAGCTCCATAGCACCAGAGCTCCATAGCTCCATAGCACCAGAGCTCCATAGCTCCATAGCACCAGAGCTCCATAGCACCAGAGCTCCATAGCTCCATAGCACCAGAGCTCCATAGCTCCATAGCACCAGCTCCATAGCTCCATAGCACCAGAGCTCCATAGCTCCATAGCACCAGAGCTCCATAGCTCCATAGCACCAGAGCTCCATAGCTCCATAGCACCAGAGCTCCATAGCTCCATAGCACCAGAGCTCCATAGCTCCATAGCTCCAGGGCTCCATAGCTCCAGGGCTCCAGGGCTCCATAGCTCCAGGGCTCCATAGCTCCAGGGCTCCAGGGCTCCATAGCTCCAGGGCTCCATAGCTCCAGGGCTCCAGGGCTCCATAGCTCCATACCTCCAGAGCTCCATAGCTCCATACTTCCAGAGCTCCATAGCTCCATAGCACCAGAGCTCCAGAGCTCCATAGCTCCATAGCACCAGAGCTCCATAGCACCAGAGCTCCATAGCTCCAGCCTGGGTGGCTGGTGGCTCCATAGCTCCATACTTCCATAGCTCCAGTCAGAGAGTTGGCGAAAATTGCACTAAGTGCGAAAGCCCATTCATTTACAAGGGCGTGTCCACAAGGCGGCGACATTTCCCCGTTACCGGTGGCTGCGCGGCAGGAGAGTGACAGAGCTTATCCGAGCGGCTGGAACTCTGCGCCGGCGTGGTCGAACGGCTGGCCTCGGTAGTTGAGGTACCAGGGGTGGGCCGGGGAGCTCCAGGCGGGTCTTGTGAGAGAGTGAAGCCGAGCGGCTGGAACTCTGGGCCGGCCTGGTCGAGCGGCTGGCCTCGGTAGTTGAGGTACCAGGGGCGGGCTGGGGAGCTCCAGGCGGGGCTTGTGAGAGAGTGAAGCCGAGCGGCTGGAACTCTGGGCCGGCGTGGTTGAGCCACGGAGGGTGCTGGCTGGTGGCTCCATAGCTCCATAGCTCCATAGCTCCATAGCTCCATACTTCCATAGCTCCATACTTCCATAGCTCCAGACTTCCATAGCTCCATAGCTCCATAGCTCCATAGCTCCATAGCTCCATAGCACCAGAGCTCCAGAGCTCCATAGCACCAGAGCTCCAGAGCTCCATAGCTCCATAGCTCCATAGCCCCAGAGCTCCATAGCTCCATAGCTCCATAGCTCCAGAGCTCCATACTTCCATAGCTCCAGAGCTCCAGCCTGTCTGGTGGCTCCATAGCTCCATAGCTCCATACTTGCAGCCACGGAGCTGGCGAAAATTGCACTAAGTGCGAAAGCCCATTCATTTACAACGGCGTGTCCACAAGGCGGCGACATTTCCCCGTTACCGGTGGCTGCTTAGCGGGAGAGTGACAGAGCTTATCCGAGCGGCTGGAACTCTGGGCCGGCCTGGTCGAGCGGCTGGCCTCGGTAGTTGAGGTACCAGGGGCGGGCTGGGGAGCTCCAGGCGGGGCTTGTGAGAGAGTGTAGCCGAGCGGCTGGAACTCTGGGCCGGCGTGGTTGAGCAGCATGCCCGCGGAGGTGGCTCTTCCATAGGCACGGAGGGTGCTGGAGCTCCACACTTCCTTAGGCACGGAGGGTGCTGGAGCTCCACACTTCCATAGGCAGGGAGGGTGCTGGAGCTCCACACTTCCATAGGCAGGGAGGGTGCTGGAGCTCCACACTTCCATAGGCAGGGAGGGTGCTGGAGCTCCACACTTCCATAGGCAGGGAGGGTGCTGGAGCTCCACACTTCCATAGGCAGGGAGGGTGCTGGAGCTCCACACTTCCATAGGCAGGGAGGGTGCTGGAGCTCCACACTTCCATAGGCAGGGAGGGTGCTGGAGCTCCACACTTCCATAGGCAGGGAGGGTGCTGGAGCTCCACACTTCCATAGGCAGGGAGGGTGCTGGAGCTCCACACTTCCATAGGCAGGGAGGGTGCTGGAGCTCCACACTTCCATAGGCAGGGAGGGTGCTGGAGCTCCACACTTCCATAGGCAGGGAGGGTGCTGGAGCTCCACACTTCCATAGGCAGGGAGGGTGCTGGAGCTCCACACTTCCATAGGCAGGGAGGGTGCTGGAGCTCCACACTTCCATAGGCAGGGAGGGTGCTGGAGCTCCACACTTCCATAGGCAGGGAGGGTGCTGGAGCTCCACACTTCCATAGGCAGGGAGGGTGCTGGAGCTCCACACTTCCATAGGCAGGGAGGGTGCTGGAGCTCCACACTTCCATAGGCAGGGAGGGTGCTGGAGCTCCACACTTCCATAGGCAGGGAGGGTGCTGGAGCTCCACACTTCCATAGGCAGGGAGGGTGCTGGAGCTCCACACTTCCATAGGCAGGGAGGGTGCTGGAGCTCCACACTTCCATAGGCAGGGAGGGTGCTGGAGCTCCACACTTCCATAGGCAGGGAGGGTGCTGGAGCTCCACACTTCCCTAGGCAGGGAGGGTGCTGGAGCTCCACACTTCCATAGGCAGGGAGGGTGCTGGAGCTCCACACTTCCATAGGCAGGGAGGGTGCTGGAGCTCCACACTTCCATAGGCAGGGAGGGTGCTGGAGCTCCACACTTCCATAGGCAGGGAGGGTGCTGGAGCTCCACACTTCCATAGGCAGGGAGGGTGCTGGAGCTCCACACTTCCATAGGCAGGGAGGGTGCTGGAGCTCCACACTTCCATAGGCAGGGAGGGTGCTGGAGCTCCACACTTCCATAGGCAGGGAGGGTGCTGGAGCTCCACACTTCCATAGGCACGGTGCTGGAGCTCCACACTTCCATAGGCAGGGAGGGTGCTGGAGCTCCACACTTCCATAGGCACGGTGCTGGAGCTCCACACTTCCCTAGGCAGGGAGGGTGCTGGAGCTCCACACTTCCATAGGCAGGGAGGGTGCTGGAGCTCCACACTTCCATAGGCAGGGAGGGTGCTGGAGCTCCACACTTCCATAGGCAGGGAGGGTGCTGGAGCTCCACACTTCCATAGGCAGGGAGGGTGCTGGAGCTCCACACTTCCATAGGCAGGGAGGGTGCTGGAGCTCCACACTTCCATAGGCAGGGAGGGTGCTGGAGCTCCACACTTCCATAGGCAGGGAGGGTGCTGGAGCTCCACACTTCCATAGGCAGGGAGGGTGCTGGAGCTCCACACTTCCATAGGCAGGGAGGGTGCTGGAGCTCCACACTTCCATAGGCAGGGAGGGTGCTGGAGCTCCACACTTCCATAGGCAGGGAGGGTGCTGGAGCTCCACACTTCCATAGGCAGGGAGGGTGCTGGAGCTCCACACTTCCATAGGCAGGGAGGGTGCTGGAGCTCCACACTTCCATAGGCAGGGAGGGTGCTGGAGCTCCACACTTCCATAGGCAGGGAGGGTGCTGGAGCTCCACACTTCCATAGGCAGGGAGGGTGCTGGAGCTCCACACTTCCATAGGCAGGGAGGGTGCTGGAGCTCCACACTTCCATAGGCAGGGAGGGTGCTGGAGCTCCACACTTCCATAGGCAGGGAGGGTGCTGGAGCTCCACACTTCCATAGGCAGGGAGGGTGCTGGAGCTCCACACTTCCATAGGCAGGGAGGGTGCTGGAGCTCCACACTTCCATAGGCAGGGAGGGTGCTGGAGCTCCACACTTCCATAGGCAGGGAGGGTGCTGGAGCTCCACACTTCCATAGGCAGGGAGGGTGCTGGAGCTCCACACTTCCATAGGCAGGGAGGGTGCTGGAGCTCCACACTTCCATAGGCAGGGAGGGTGCTGGAGCTCCACACTTCCATAGGCAGGGAGGGTGCTGGAGCTCCACACTTCCATAGGCAGGGAGGGTGCTGGAGCTCCACACTTCCATAGGCAGGGAGGGTGCTGGAGCTCCACACTTCCATAGGCAGGGAGGGTGCTGGAGCTCCACACTTCCATAGGCAGGGAGGGTGCTGGAGCTCCACACTTCCATAGGCAGGGAGGGTGCTGGAGCTCCACACTTCCATAGGCAGGGAGGGTGCTGGAGCTCCACACTTCCATAGGCAGGGAGGGTGCTGGAGCTCCACACTTCCATAGGCAGGGAGGGTGCTGGAGCTCCACACTTCCATAGGCAGGGAGGGTGCTGGAGCTCCACACTTCCATAGGCAGGGAGGGTGCTGGAGCTCCACACTTCCATAGGCAGGGAGGGTGCTGGAGCTCCACACTTCCATAGGCAGGGAGGGTGCTGGAGCTCCACACTTCCATAGGCAGGGAGGGTGCTGGAGCTCCACACTTCCATAGGCAGGGAGGGTGCTGGAGCTCCACACTTCCATAGGCAGGGAGGGTGCTGGAGCTCCACACTTCCATAGGCAGGGAGGGTGCTGGAGCTCCACACTTCCATAGGCAGGGAGGGTGCTGGAGCTCCACACTTCCATAGGCAGGGAGGGTGCTGGAGCTCCACACTTCCATAGGCAGGGAGGGTGCTGGAGCTCCACACTTCCATAGGCAGGGAGGGTGCTGGAGCTCCACACTTCCATAGGCAGGGAGGGTGCTGGAGCTCCACACTTCCATAGGCAGGGAGGGTGCTGGAGCTCCACACTTCCATAGGCAGGGAGGGTGCTGGAGCTCCACACTTCCATAGGCAGGGAGGGTGCTGGAGCTCCACACTTCCATAGGCAGGGAGGGTGCTGGAGCTCCACACTTCCATAGGCAGGGAGGGTGCTGGAGCTCCACACTTCCATAGGCAGGGAGGGTGCTGGAGCTCCACACTTCCCTAGGCAGGGAGGGTGCTGGAGCTCCACACTTCCATAGGCAGGGAGGGTGCTGGAGCTCCACACTTCCATAGGCAGGGAGGGTGCTGGAGCTCCACACTTCCATAGGCAGGGAGGGTGCTGGAGCTCCACACTTCCATAGGCAGGGAGGGTGCTGGAGCTCCACACTTCCATAGGCAGGGAGGGTGCTGGAGCTCCACACTTCCATAGGCAGGGAGGGTGCTGGAGCTCCACACTTCCATAGGCAGGGAGGGTGCTGGAGCTCCACACTTCCATAGGCAGGGAGGGTGCTGGAGCTCCACACTTCCATAGGCACGGTGCTGGAGCTCCACACTTCCATAGGCAGGGAGGGTGCTGGAGCTCCACACTTCCATAGGCACGGTGCTGGAGCTCCACACTTCCCTAGGCAGGGAGGGTGCTGGAGCTCCACACTTCCATAGGCAGGGAGGGTGCTGGAGCTCCACACTTCCATAGGCAGGGAGGGTGCTGGAGCTCCACACTTCCATAGGCAGGGAGGGTGCTGGAGCTCCACACTTCCATAGGCAGGGAGGGTGCTGGAGCTCCACACTTCCATAGGCAGGGAGGGTGCTGGAGCTCCACACTTCCATAGGCAGGGAGGGTGCTGGAGCTCCACACTTCCATAGGCAGGGAGGGTGCTGGAGCTCCACACTTCCATAGGCAGGGAGGGTGCTGGAGCTCCACACTTCCATAGGCAGGGAGGGTGCTGGAGCTCCACACTTCCATAGGCAGGGAGGGTGCTGGCACATCCACACTTCCAGCCACGGAGCATGCTGGCACTTCCACCTTGCTTGCTAAGTCGGCGTGATCTTGCCCAAAAAGTCCCTCCTCACCTCCAGCTGGAAGTGGAAAAAAATCCTCCACCTGCTTGGCCGAGGTTCTGGAAGCCAGCAGCTCGCAGAATGTTGCCAAAGTTTCACTGGAAGGAAAAGAAAAGAGAAGACCGAGTGCGCATTTCACCTACCGCTGAATGTCCACAAGAGGGAAGTGTCACTCCGTCGCAGAATCTGCGCCGACGCACTCGGCACCCTTCGAATTTATGGTGCCGGTGCGGGTGTTCTGGGTGCAAAAAGGCCGCCCAAGTGGTAGAAAAAAATCAGACTTCGTCTCTTAGGTCGAAATTAATGCCAAGTTTTGAAATGCGCTGGCAGGGGTGGACCAGGGCCCGTTACAAGTGCTTAGCCGAGGTCCTGGAAGCCTAACCCGGCGTGATCTTGTGCAAAAAGCCGCTGCTGAGCTCCAGCTGGAAGTGGAAAAAGAACCGGGCTGGATAAACAAAAGAACCGGGCGACCCGTTAGAAGTGCTTAGCCGAGTTCCTGGAAGCCTAACCCGGCGTGATCTTGTGCAAAAAGCCGCTGCTGAGCTCCAGCTGGAAGTGTAAAAAGAACCGGGCTGGTTCAAAAAAAGAACCGGGCGGCCCGGTAAAATTGCTTAGCCGGGGCTCTGGAAGCCTAACCCGGCGTGATCTTGTGCAAAAAGCCGCTCCCGAGCTCCAGCTGGAAGTGTAAAAAGAACCAGGCTGGATAAAAAAAGAACCGGGCTGGATCAAAAAAGAACCGGGCGACCCGTTAAAATTGCTTAGCCGAGGTCCTGGAAGCCTAACCCGGCGTGATCTTGTGCAAAAAGCCGCTCCCAAGCTCCAGCTGGAAGTGTAAAAAGAACCGGGCTGGATAAAAAAAAGAACCGGGCTGGATCAAAAAAGAACCGGGCGACCCGTTAAAATTGCTTACCCGAGGTCCTGGAAGCCTAACACGGCGTGATCTTGTGCAAAAAGCCGCTCCCGAGCTCCAGCTGGAAGTGTAAAAAGAACCGGGCTGGATAAAAAAAGAACCGGGCTGGATCAAAAAAGAACCGGGCGACCCGTTAAAATTGCTTAGCCGAGGTCCTGGAAGCCTAACACGGCGTGTTCTTGTGCAAAAAGCCGCTCCCGAGCTCCAGCTGGAAGTGTAAAAAGAACCAGGCTGGATAAAAAAAAGAACCGGGCTGGATCAAAAAAGAACCGGGCGACCCGTTAAAATTGCTGAGCCGAGGTCCTGGAAGCCTAACACGGCGTGATCTTGTGCAAAAAGCCGCTCCCGAGCTCCAGCTGGAAGTGTAAAAAGAACCGGGCTGGATAAAAAAAAGAACCGGGCTGGATCAAAAAAAGAACCGGGCGACCCGTTAAAATTGCTTAGCCGAGGTCCTGGAAGCCTAACACGGCGTGATCTTGTGCAAAAAGCCGCTGCCGAGCTCCAGCTGGAAGTGTAAAAAGAACCGGGCTGGATAAAAAAAGAACCGGGCTGGATCAAAAAAGAACCGGGGGACCCGTTAAAATTGCTTAGCCGAGGTCCTGGAAGCCTAACCCGGCGTGATCTTGTGCAAAAAGCCGCTCCCGAGCTCCAGCTGGAAGTGTAAAAAGAACCGGGCTGGATAAAAAAAGAACCGGGCTGGATCAAAAAAGAACCGGGCGACCCGTTAAAATTGCTTAGCCGAGGTCCTGGAAGCCTAACCCGGCGTGATCTTGTGCAAAAAGCCGCTCCCGAGCTCCAGCTGGAAGTGTAAAAAGAACCGGGCTGGATAAAAAAAAGAACCGGGCTGGATCAAAAAAGAACCGGGCGACCCGTTAAAATTGCTTACCCGAGGTCCTGGAAGCCTAACACGGCGTGATCTTGTGCAAAAAGCCGCTCCCGAGCTCCAGCTGGAAGTGTAAAAAGAACCGGGCTGGATAAAAAAAGAACCGGGCTGGATCAAAAAAGAACCGGGGGACCCGTTAAAATTGCTTAGCCGAGGTCCTGGAAGCCTAACCCGGCGTGATCTTGTGCAAAAAGCCGCTCCCGAGCTCCAGCTGGAAGTGTAAAAAGAACCGGGCTGGATAAAAAAAAGAACCGGGCTGGATCAAAAAAGAACCGGGCGACCCGTTAAAATTGCTTAGCCGAGGTCCTGGAAGCCTAACACGGCGTGATCTTGTGCAAATAGCCGCTCCCGAGCTCCAGCTGGAAGTGTAAAAAGAACCGGGCTGGATAAAAAAAAGAACCGGGCTGGATCAAAAAAGAACCGGGCGACCCGTTAAAATTGCTTAGCCGAGGTCCTGGAAGCCTAACACGGCGTGTTCTTGTGCAAAAAGCCGCTCCCGAGCTTCAGCTGGAAGTGTAAAAAGAACCGGGCTGGATAAAAAAAGAACCGGGCTGGATAAAAAAAAGAACCGGGCGACCCGTTAAAATTGCTTAGCCGAGGTCCTGGAAGCCTAACACGGCGTGATCTTGTGCAAAAAGCCGCTCCCGAGCTCCAGCTGGAAGTGTAAAAAGAACCGGGCTGGATAAAAAAAAGAACCGGGCTGGATCAAAAAAGAACCGGGCGACCCGTTAAAATTGCTTAGCCGAGGTCCTGGAAGCCTAACACGGCGTGATCTTGTGCAAAAAGCCGCTCCCGAGCTCCAGCTGGAAGTGTAAAAAGAACCAGGCTGGATAA
Organism: Syngnathus leptorhynchus; assembly: GCF_054491065.1. Lineage (NCBI taxonomy): Eukaryota > Metazoa > Chordata > Actinopteri > Syngnathiformes > Syngnathidae > Syngnathus > Syngnathus leptorhynchus. Next base: position 12,158 of record NW_028232292.1, on the reverse strand, counting down.
AAAAAAGAACCGGGCTGGATCAAAAAAGAACCGGGCGACCCGTTAAAATTGCTTAGCCGAGGTCCTGGAAGCCTAACACGGCGTGATCTTGTGCAAAAAGCCGCTCCCGAGCTCCAGCTGGAAGTGTAAAAAGAACCGGGCTGGATAAAAAAAGAACCGGGCTGGATAAAAAAAAGAACCGGGCGACCCGTTAAAATTGCTTAGCCGAGGTCCTGGAAGCCTAACACGGCGTGATCTTGTGCAAAAAGCCGCTCCCGAGCTCCAGCTGGAAGTGTAAAAAGAACCAGGCTGGATAAAAAAAAGAACCGGGCTGGATCAAAAAAGAACCGGGCGACCCGTTAAAATTGCTTAGCCGAGGTCCTGGAAGCCTAACACGGCGTGTTCTTGTGCAAAAAGCCGCTCCCGAGCTCCAGCTGGAAGTGTAAAAAGAACCAGGCTGGATAAAAAAAAAGAACCGGGCTGGATCAAAAAAGAACCGGGCGACCCGTTAAAATTGCTTAGCCGAGGTCCTGGAAGCCTAACACGGCGTGATCTTGTGCAAAAAGCCGCTCCCGAGCTCCAGCTGGAAGTGTAAAAAGAACCGGGCTGGATAAAAAAAGAACCGGGCTGGATAAAAAAAAGAACCGGGCGACCCGTTAAAATTGCTTAGCCGAGGTCCTGGAAGCCTAACACGGCGTGATCTTGTGCAAAAAGCCGCTCCCGAGCTCCAGCTGGAAGTGTAAAAAGAACCAGGCTGGATAAAAAAAAGAACCGGGCTGGATCAAAAAAGAACCGGGCGACCCGTTAAAATTGCTTAGCCGAGGTCCTGGAAGCCTAACACGGCGTGTTCTTGTGCAAAAAGCCGCTCCCGAGCTCCAGCTGGAAGTGTAAAAAGAACCAGGCTGGATAAAAAAAAAGAACCGGGCTGGATCAAAAAAGAACCGGGCGACCCGTTAAAATTGCTTAGCCGAGGTCCTGGAAGCCTAACACGGCGTGATCTTGTGCAAAAAGCCGCTCCCGAGCTCCAGCTGGAAGTGTAAAAAGAACCAGGCTGGATAAAAAAAAGAACCGGGCTGGATCAAAAAAGAACCGGGCGACCCGTTAAAATTGCTTAGCCGAGGTCCTGGAAGCCTAACACGGCGTGTTCTTGTGCAAAAAGCCGCTCCCGAGCTCCAGCTGGAAGTGTAAAAAGAACCAGGCTGGATAAAAAAAAGAACCGGGCTGGATCAAAAAAGAACCGGGCGACCCGTTAAAATTGCTTAGCCGAGGTCCTGGAAGCCTAACACGGCGTGTTCTTGTGCAAAAAGCCGCTCCCGAGCTCCAGCTGGAAGTGTAAAAAGAACCAGGCTGGATAAAAAAAAGAACCGGGCTGGATCAAAAAAGAACCGGGCGACCCGTTAAAATTGCTTAGCCGAGGTCCTGGAAGCCTAGCACGGCGTGATCTTGTGCAAAAAGCCGCTCCCGAGCTCCAGCTGGAAGTGTAAAAAGAACCAGGCTGGATAAAAAAAAGAACCGGGCTGGATCAAAAAAGAACCGGGCGACCCGTTAAAATTGCTTAGCCGAGGTCCTGGAAGCCTAACACGGCGTGATCTTGTGCAAAAAGCCGCTCCCGAGCTCCAGCTGGAAGTGTAAAAAGAACCGGGCTGGATAAAAAAAAGAACCGGGCTGGTTCAAAAAAGAACCGGGCAACCCGTTAAAATTGCTTCGCCGAGGTCCTGGAAGCCTAACCCGGCGTGATCTTGCCCGAAATTCGGCCTCTATACTTCCATTTTAGGTACCAGGCGCTCATAGTGTGTTGGTCCCACTAGTCAGTGTACTGGTCCCACTCGCTAGTGTACTGGTCCCCCTAGTCAGTGTACTCATCCAGTTACCCCCCGTTTTCCAAAACACCATCGGCACGTATAAGGGGGGGACTCCTGAGAGAGATGAGGTATATGGCAGCGCAACACCAATCCGCTCCGCGCTGGTTCCCATGTCGGCTACGGATGAATAAAACCAGCCTGTCCCCCCTGGAGCTCACGAGACACGGAATTTTTTCTAAGTGCCAACGGCTCTTCCGAGCAAACGTGTCCGCTCCGGCTGGTTCCCCCGTCGGCCTCGAATGACGAAAAATGCCGGTCTCCGCCCGGAGCTCATGACAAACGAAAAATTTTCTAAGTGCCAACGGCACTAGCGAGCGAATGTGTCCGCTCGGCGCTGGTTCCCGGGTCGAACCCGGAAGACGAAAAACGCCGGTCCTCGCCCGGAGCTCATGACAAACGAAAAATTTTCTAAGTGCCAACGGCACTAGCGAGCGAATGTGTCCGCTCGGCGCTGGTTCCCGGGTCGAACCCGGAAGACGAAAAACGCCGCTCTCCGCCCGGAGCTCATGACAAACGAAAAATTTTCTAAGTGCCAACGGCACTAGCGAGCGAATGTGTCCGCTCGGCGCTGGTTCCCGGGTCGAACCCGGAAGACGAAAAACGCCGGTCTCCGCCCGGAGCTCATGACAAACGAAAAATTTTCTAAGTGCCAACGGCACTAGCGAGCGAATGTGTCCGCTCGGCGCTGGTTCCCGGGTCGGACCCGGAAGACGAAAAACGCCGGTCTCCGCCCGGAGCTCATGACAAACGAAAAATTTTCTAAGTGCCAACGGCACTAGCGAGCGAATGTGTCCGCTCGGCGCTGGTTCCCGGGTCGAACCCGGAAGACGAAAAACGCCGGTCTCCGCCCGGAGCTCATGACAAACGAAAAATTTTCTAAGTGCCAACGGCACTAGCGAGCGAATGTGTCCGCTCGGCGCTGGTTCCCGGGTCGGACCCGGAAGACGAAAAACGCCGGTCTCCGCCCGGAGCTCATGACAAACGAAAAATTTTCTAAGTGCCAACGGCACTAGCGAGCGAATGTGTCCGCTCGGCGCTGGTTCCCGGGTCGAACCCGGAAGACGAAAAACGCCGGTCTCCGCCCGGAGCTCATGACAAACGAAAAATTTTCTAAGTGCCAACGGCACTAGCGAGCGAATGTGTCCGCTCGGCGCTGGTTCCCGGGTCGAACCCGGAAGACGAAAAACGCCGGTCTCCGCCCGGAGCTCATGACAAACGAAAAATTTTCTAAGTGCCAACGGCACTAGCGAGCGAATGTGTCCGCTCGGCGCTGGTTCCCGGGTCGGACCCGGAAGACGAAAAACGCCGGTCCTCGCCTGGAGGTCCCAGCAAAATCGGCGAAAAAACGACTAAGTGTCAACTTTCGAAAAAACGGCTAAGTGTCGACTTTCGAAAAAACGGCTAAGTGTCAACTTTCGAAAAAACGGCTAAGTGTCAACTTTCGAAAAAACGACTAAGTGCCCACGGCTCTGCGGGGCTTGTGAGTCCGCCCCGCGCCGGTTCGGCGGTCGGCCTCAAAAAGCAAAAAATCAGCCTCTCTCCCTGGAGCTCACCAAAAATTTGTCGAAATTTTTCTAAGTTCTCCTCGAGGTACCAGGGGGTGAGGTACCCGGGCTAAGGTGCAGTACCTTTTTTGGTCTTCAGGTGCGCCAGAGTACAATGAAATGGTCCCAGTAGTCAGTGTACTCATCGACTTTCCCCCCGTTTTCCAAAGCACCTCGTTTACGAGTATGGAGGAGATGGTGCTGGTCTCCCCACGGCGTCGGACACGCCGTCCTCGACAGCACAAGGTCGGATAGAAGACCTGGAAAGCGCCGTGGCACGCGCTGGAGGTGGGCACTTTGGCGAAAAAACGACTAAGTGTCAACTTTCGAAAAAACGACTAAGTGTCAACTTTCGAAAAAACGGCTAAGTGTCAACTTTCGAAAAAACGACTAAGTGTCACCTCTCTGAAAAAATGGCAAAGTGTCGCCTCTCTGAAAATTTTCTAAGTGCCCACGGCTCTGCGGGCTCGTGCATCCGAGCCGCGCCGGTTCTGCAACCGGCCTAGAATGACGAAAAATAACGGTCTCCTCCTGGAGCTCACAGCCAATTGTGGCGAAAAAGTGGCAAAGTGCCCACGGCTCTGCGGGCTCGTGCATCCGACCCGCGCCGGTTCTGCAGCCGGCCTAGAATGACGAAAAATAACGGTCTCCTCCTGGAGCTCACAGCCAACTTGGCAAAAAGTTTCTAAGTGCCCACGGCCCTGCCGATCTTTGGCGTCCGCTCAGCGCCGGTTCCGCAGTCGGCCTAGAATGACGAAAAATAACGGTCTCCTCCTGGAGCTCACAGCCAACTTGGCAAAAAGTTTCTAAGTGCCCACGGCCCTGCCGAGCTTTGGCGTCCGCCCAGCGCCGGTTCCGCAGTCGGCCTCGAATGACGAAAAATAACGGTCTCCTCCTGGAGCTCACAGCCAACTTGGCAAAAAGTTTCTAAGTGCCCACGGCCCTGCCGAGCTTTGGCGTCCGCCCAGCGCCGGTTCCGCAGTCGGCCTCGAATGACGAAAAATAACGGTCTCCTCCTGGAGCTCACAGCCAACTTGGCAAAAAGTTTCTAAGTGCCCACGGCCCTGCCGAGCTTTGGCGTCCGCTCAGCGCCGGTTCCGCAGTCGGCCTCGAATGACGAAAAATAACGGTCTCCTCCTGGAGCTCACAGCCAACTTGGCAAAAAGTTTCTAAGTGCCCACGGCCCTGCCGAGCTTTGGCGTCCGCCCAGCGCCGGTTCCGCAGTCGGCCTCGAATGACGAAAAATAACGGTCTCCTCCTGGAGCTCACAGCCAACTTGGCAAAAAGTTTCTAAGTGCCCACGGCCCTGCCGAGCTTTGGCGTCCGCTCAGCGCCGGTTCCGCAGTCGGCCTCGAATGACGAAAAATAACGGTCTCCTCCTGGAGCTCACAGCCAACTTGGCAAAAAGTTTCTAAGTGCCCACGGCCCTGCCGAGCTTTGGCGTCCGCCCAGCGCCGGTTCCGCAGTCGGCCTCGAATGACGAAAAATAACGGTCTCCTCCTGGAGCTCACAGCCAACTTGGCAAAAAGTTTCTAAGTGTCACATCTCTGAAAAAACGGCTAAGTGTCGACTTTCGAAAAAACGGCAAAGTGTCACATCTCTGAAAAAACGGCTAAGTGTCGACTTTCGAAAAAACGGCTAAGTGTCAACTTTCGAAAAAACGGCTAAGTGTCGCCTCTCTGAAAAAACGGCAAAGTGTCAACTTTCGAAAAAACGACAGAGTGTCGCCTCTCTGAAAAAACGACTAAGTGTCGACTCTGAGAAAATGGCAAAGTGCCCACGGCTCTGCGGGCTCGTGCATCCGACCCGCGCCGGTTCCCCAGCCGGCCTGAAATAAGGCAAAACCAGCCTCTCCGCCTGGAGCTCAGAGCCAACTTGGCGAATATTTTCTAAGTGCCCACGGCTCTGCGTGGCTACGGCGTCTGCCCAGCGCCGGTTCCTGGGTCGAACCCCGAGGACGAGGAATGCCGGTCTCCGCCTGGAGGTCCCAGCTTAATCGGCGAAAATTTTCTAAGTGCCCACGGCTCTGCCGGGCTCGTGCATCCGACCCGCGCCGGTTCCCCAGCCGGCCTGAAATAAGGCAAAACCAGGCTCTCCCCCTGGAGCTCAGAGCCAATTGTGGCGAAAAAACGACTAAGTGTCAACTTTCGAAAAAACGACTAAGTGTCAACTTTCCAAAAAAACGGCTAAGTGTCGACTTTCGAAAAAACGGCTAAGTGTCAACTTTCGAAAAAACGACTAAGTGTCGCCTCTGAAAAAACGACTAAGTGTCGCCTCTCTGAAAAAACGACTAAGTGCCCACGGCTCTGCGGGGCTTGTGAGTCCGCCCCGCGCCGGTTCGGCGGTCGGCCTCAAAAAGCGAAAAATCAGCCTCTCTCCCTGGAGCTCACCAAAAATTTGTCGAAATTTTTCTAAGTTCTCCTCGAGGTACCAGGGGGTGAGGTACCCGGGCTAAGGTGCAGTACCTTTTTTGGTCTTCAGGTGCGCCAGAGTACAATGAAATGGTCCCAGTAGTCAGTGTACTCATCGACTTTCCCCCCGTTTTCCAAAGCACCCCGTTTACGAGTATGGAGGAGATGGTGCTGGTCTCCCCACGGCGTCGGACACGCCGTCCTCGACAGCACAAGGTCGGATAGAAGACCTGAAAAGCGCCGTGGCACGCGCTGGAGGTGTCACTGTGGCGAAAAAGTGACTAAGTGTCAACTTTCGAAAAAACGGCTAAGTGTCAACTTTCGAAAAAACGGCTAAGTGTCAACTTTCGAAAAAACGGCTAAGTGTCAACTTTCGAAAAAACGACTAAGTGTCGCCTCTCTGAAAAAACGGCAAAGTGTCAACTTTCGAAAAAACGACTAAGTGTCAACTTTCGAAAAAACGACTAAGTGTCACCTCTCTGAAAAAATGGCAAAGTGTCAACTGCGAATGTGGTGGTGCATGGAAGGAAGTGGAGGACGGCCGCCTCCTTAAACACAGGCCGAAGAGGAGCGTCAGGGCCGGCTCCTTAAACACGGACCGAGTGTCGCCCTTAACACAGACCAAGCGGAGGACGGCCGCCTCCCTAAATACAGGCCGAACCGGAGCGCGAGGGCCGCTCCTTAAACACGGACCGAGTGTCGCCCTTAACACAGACCAAGGGGAGGACGGCCGCCTCCTTAAACACAGGCCGGAGAGGAGCGTCAGGGCCAGGCTCCTCAAACATGGACCGAGTGTCGCCCTTAACACAGACCAAGGGGAGGACGGCCGCCTCCTTAAACACAGGCCGGAGAGGAGCGTCAGGGCCAGGCTCCTCAAACATGGACCGAGTGTCGCCCTTAACACAGACCAAGGGGAGGACGGCCGCCTCCTTAAACACAGGCCGGAGAGGAGCGTCAGGGCCAGGCTCCTCAAACATGGACCGAGTGTCGCCCTTAACACAGACCAAGGGGAGGACGGCCGCCTCCTTAAACACAGGCCGGAGAGGAGCGTCAGGGCCAGGCTCCTCAAACATGGACCGAGTGTCGCCCTTAACACGGACCAAGGGGAGGACGGCCGCCTCCTTAAACACAGGCCGGAGAGGAGCGTCAGGGCCAGGCTCCTCAAACATGGACCGAGTGTCGCCCTTAACACGGACCAAGGGGAGGACGGCCGCCTCCTTAAACACAGGCCGGAGAGGAGCGTCAGGGCCAGGCTCCTCAAACATGGACCGAGTGTCGCCCTTAACACAGACCAAGGGGAGGACGGCCGCCTCCTTAAACACAGGCCGGAGAGGAGCGTCAGGGCCAGGCTCCTCAAACATGGACCGAGTGTCGCCCTTAACACGGACCAAGGGGAGGACGGCCGCCTCCTTAAACACAGGCCGGAGAGGAGCGTCAGGGCCAGGCTCCTCAAACATGGACCGAGTGTCGCCCTTAACACGGACCAAGGGGAGGACGGCCGCCTCCTTAAACACAGGCCGGAGAGGAGCGTCAGGGCCAGGCTCCTCAAACATGGACCGAGTGTCGCCCTTAACACGGACCAAGGGGAGGACGGCCGCCTCCTTAAACACAGGCCGGAGAGGAGCGTCAGGGCCAGGCTCCTCAAACATGGACAGAGTGTCGCCCTTAACACAGACCAAGCGGAGGACGGCCGCCTCCCTAAATACAGGCCGAACCGGAGCGCGAGTGTCGCTCCTTAAACACGGACCGAGTGGAGGACGGCCGCCTCCTTAAACACAGGCCGAACAAAATGACACAAAGTGTCAACTGCGAATGTTGTCCATCCAAGGAAGGAGCGTGATGCCCGGCCGGCTCCTTAAACACAGGCCGAGAGTCGCCCCGGACGGTCCGCCTCGCGGCGCCCGTCTGCTCGGATAAAATGACACAAAGTGTCAACTACGAATGTTGTCCATCCAAGGAGGGAGCGTGATGCCCGGCCGGCTCCGAAAACACAGGCCGAGAGTCGCCCCGGACGGTCCGCCTCGCGGCGCCCGTCTGCTCGGATAAAATGACACAAAGTGTCAACTGCGAATGTTGTCCATCCAAGGAAGGAGCGTGATGCCCGGCCGGCTCCTTAAACACAGGCCGAGAGTCGCCCCGGACGGTCCGCCTCGCGGCGCCCGCCCGCTCGGATAAAATGACACAAAGTGTCAACTACGAATGTTGTCCATCCAAGGAAGGAGCGTGATGCCCGGCCGGCTCCTTAAACACAGGCCGAGAGTCGCCCCGGACGGTCGCCTCGCGGCGCCCGTCTGCTCGGATAAAATGACACAAAGTGTCAACTACGAATGTTGTCCATCCAAGGAGGGAGCGTGATGCCCGGCCGGCTCCGAAAACACAGGCCGAGAGTCGCCCCGGACGGTCCGCCTCGCGGCGCCCGTCTGCTCGGATAAAATGACACAAAGTGTCAACTGCGAATGTTGTCCATCCAAGGAAGGAGCGTGATGCCCGGCCGGCTCCTTAAACACAGGCCGAGAGTCGCCCCGGACGGTCCGCCTCGCGGCGCCCGCCCGCTCGGATAAAATGACACAAAGTGTCAACTACGAATGTTGTCCATCCAAGGAAGGAGCGTGATGCCCGGCCGGCTCCTTAAACACAGGCCGAGAGTCGCCCCGGACGGTCGCCTCGCGGCGCCCGTCTGCTCGGATAAAATGACACAAAGTGTCAACTACGAATGTTGTCCATCCAAGGAGGGAGCGTGATGCCCGGCCGGCTCCGAAAACACAGGCCGAGAGTCGCCCCGGACGGTCCGCCTCGCGGCGCCCGTCTGCTCGGATAAAATGACACAAAGTGTCAACTACGAATGTTGTCCATCCAAGGAGGGAGCGTGAGGCCCGGCCGGCTCCGAAAACACAGGCCGAGAGTCGCCCCGGACGGTCCGCCTCTCGAGGCGCCCGCCCGCTCGGATAAAATGACACAAAGTGTCAACTACGAATGTTGTCCATCCAAGGAGGGAGCGTGATGCCCGGCCGGCTCCGAAAACACAGGCCGAGATTCGACCCCGGACGGGCCGTCTTCTCCCGGCGCCCGCCCGCGTACGCCCCCCATCCCCGGTCGCCCGTCTGCTCCCGGCGGGCCTCCGAGTACCCCCTCACCCAACTGACCGACTGGCACTCATGACCCGCCTTGGTAGGGCCTCCATCGGCCTCGGCTCGTCCGACGTCGGGTGGACGGTTCCTACCCACTGCGGGTCGCACTCTAGCGCCCCGGCCGCCGCGTGAGCGTGCGCTCCCCGCGCCGCCCCGCAGGCCCCGGCGCGACCGTACTGCGGCGAGACCGAGACGACCCGGTTTGGCATCCATCCCACCTAGCCACGATCCACGGAGGCCGAGCGAGCGGCTGAGTGTCGGGCGCCGCGCGTGCGAGCGTCCGCCGGCCGCGCCGGTCCTTCCGCGAATGTCGTTTCTCAAACCCTCCGGCTTGATAGCGGCGGCACCACGGGAAGCCGTCCACACACACCGTCCGACCTCTATCCGAAAAGCCTTCCCGACCAACCGCGGTCGCGGGGGCGTCTGTCGCTCCGCATCGGGGGGGCGTATGGCTTCCGCGCTACGCGCTGCGGGCTCGGGGGGGCCGCAACGGCTGAGTCTGACTCGGCCGGGGCGCAGCTTCCCTCCCGGCAGTCAGCAATAGTGCCGATCGCGCCTGCCACCAGCCCCCTCCCCGACGGGTTCGTCGGCGCCGGCTGGCCGCCGTCCGCCTTCGTTCCCCGAGGGTTCCCAACCAGCGCCGATCCAACTCCGCATCCTGGCCGCACGCAGTGCGTGCCTCGCGCGGGTAAGTCGCCGGCGCAGCGCCGCAGCTCCCGACCCCCGCGTACGGG
>NW_028232291.1:60000-61450 GCF_054491065.1 Syngnathus leptorhynchus | reverse complement strand
AGGCGCGGCGATTTCGGCCTTCGCCCCAGAAGGAGTGGCACGAGCGTTCGAAAAACATGGATGAGAGAATCCATAGCGAGAAAGGCAGGGTCATAGAGACAAGTCCCTCTCCACATTCCAATCCCGCAACTGCGAGCTCGGTGTCGGTGCCACCGCAGCCCACCCCGATGAGCAGCCCACACGGGCGACGAATCACCCTCACGCGTCCAGCACGCCTAGCTTCCCACTACACACAGGCCATGACCATGGGAAACCGAGTCGAAAGCCCTCGCACGGCCAGTAAGCGACCGCCAGCTACCGTTCAGCCCACCCTCCGGCAAGCCTCCCCGCAGACCTGGCTATCAAGCCCCGTCCCTTTGAGAACCCTGGAATCAACTCCACGCACTTTTCACGTGGCAGACAGCCTCATCAGTTGCCTCCCGGCCGAAACCCAGTCCGAGGGGCCAGTCCCCCGGTCCTGCCTGGGCACAACCACGAGCATAGCGTTCAAAACCAGCCAAGTTGGAAGAAGCAGGAGATTCGGTCAGCACAGGCTCTGACCTGCTTCCTTGACTAGTGCAACAGCCGCAGGGTGTCTCACTCACCCTGCAAACTGCCTGCCGTGCCTTCACACAGGGACCTCCATATCCACCTCACTCGTTTCGTTACCCGACACGCGTCGGACAACCCCACTCGTCAGTGATATGCCGGCGACTCACACCCGCACAACATACCACAGGCATCTCTGTCAAAATGCCCTCCCAGAAACAAGCTGTGGCACCATCATGGCATCCGTCGCCCATACTCTCATAACCAGACCGACGGCGGCCACCAGTGCCACTGAGGAGTTGTCAGGAGCTTCGCCAGCCTGGATCCACCCGCTCCACCGGCCAGACTGACTGTGACTCCGACTCTGTGCAGCTGTGACACGGACTTCCGAACCAAAGGAGTTTTCGCAACATGGTCTGTAGACATGACTACAGCCGTTTGAGGACCCTCAGCCAAACCCCGAAAGTTGGTCCCCATGGCCTCCGAGGCGGTTGATCACACGCCATACACGCACCCAACCTCAAGCACGTGAAGATGAGGTCGCTCGAGCAGTCACGACCCCCCATTAAGCCGTGCCTCCGCGGTTCTTGATAACCCAGGTCCGCAATCCTGGGCAGCTCGGCTCAGCCAGAGCTCAGTCACCGTTCCCTTTAAGACTCTACTAAGAATCAAACCCGGGCAGCAGCCGGCACGACCCAGTAAGGCCTGCCCCCAACCAAAGCCAAGTCCACAGTCTGACCCACTTGGGAGAGGCCCCCATCAGAGATGCCGAGCTCGCTCCCCGTAAAGCCATCCAGCGACCAGCACGCATCACGGCTGCCCAGGCTTCACAGTATTTGCGTTTCCGCTAGGATTTGAGAAATTACATTCGACAGAAGGCGCCACATCCAGCCTTTGTTTATCATCACCATGTGTAACGGCA
>NW_028232291.1:12500-52500 GCF_054491065.1 Syngnathus leptorhynchus | reverse complement strand
GACCCGTAGGACGGCCCCGCCGACTACACGACCGTTTGGCAGAGCGAGTGCAAGGTTAGGCGAGCTGGGCGGTAACTCGGGTTAGTCTGGGGAGACTCGCGGTGGACAGGGGGGCGCGAATCCGGCCGGGCGGCCCCATCGATTAAGCATTGGTAGGGAGCCGAGGATGAGCCGTGCGAAGTGGCCTCGGAGGCGGTCCGTGGGGGACGACGGGGGGGGACGGGCGTCGGCCCTCCGGCCCGAGCAGAGAACGTTCGGTCACCCAAGCGGGAATCTGCGCCCCGGCCCGAGTCGGACTCGGTCGGTTCGGCCCGCTGAGGCCCTCAACTATTCCCGTACGCGGGGGTCGGGAGCTGCGGCGCTGCGCCGGCGACTTACCCGCGCGAGGCACGCACTGCGTGCGGCCAGGATGCGGAGTTGGATCGGCGCTGGTTGGGAACCCTCGGGGAACGAAGGCGGACGGCGGCCAGCCGGCGCCGACGAACCCGTCGGGGAGGGGGCTGGTGGCAGGCGCGATCGGCACTATTGCTGACTGCCGGGAGGGAAGCTGCGCCCCGGCCGAGTCAGACTCAGCCGTTGCACCCCCCCCGAGCCCGCAGCGCGTAGCGCGGAAGCCATACGCCCCCCCGATGCGGAGCGACAGACGCCCCCGCGACCGCGGTTGGTCGGGAAGGCTTTTCGGATAGAGGTCGGACGGTGTGTGTGGACGGCTTCCCGTGGTGCCGCCGCTATCAAGCCGGAGGGTTTGAGAAACGACATTCGCGGAAGGACCGGCGCGGCCGGCGGACACTCGCACGCGCGGCGCCCGACACTCAGCCGCTCGCTCGGCCTCCGTGGATCGTGGCTAGGTGGGATGGATGCCAAACCGGGTCGTCTCGGTCTCGCCGCAGTACGGTCGCGCCGGGGCCTGCGGGGCGGCGCGGGGAGCGCACGCTCACGCGGCGGCCGGGGCGCTAGAGTGCGACCCGCAGTGGGTAGGAACCGTCCACCCGACGTCGGACGAGCCGAGGCCGATGGGGGCCCTACCAAGGCGGGTCATGAGTGCCAGTCGGTCAGTTGGGTGAGGGGGTACTCGGAGGCCCGCCGGGAGCAGACGGGCGACCGGGGATGGGGGGCGTACGCGGGCGGGCGCCGGGAGAAAACGGCCCGTCCGGGGTCGAATCTCGGCCTGTGTTTAAGGAGCCGGCCGGGCATCACGCTCCTTCCTTGGATGGACAACATTCGCAGTTGACACTTTGTGTCATTTTATCCGAGCGGGCGGGCGCCGCGAGGCGGACCGTCCGGGGCGACTCTCGGCCTGTGTTTAAGGAGCCGGCCGGGCATCACGCTCCTTCCTTGGATGGACAACATTCGCAGTTGACACTTTGTGTCATTTTATCCGAGCAGACGGGCGCCGCGAGGCGGACCGTCCGGGGCGACTCTCGGCCTGTGTTTAAGGAGCCGGCCGGGCATCACGCTCCTTCCTTGGATGGACAACATTCGTAGTTGACACTTTGTGTCATTTTATCCGAGCGGGCGGGCGCCGCGAGGCGGACCGTCCGGGGCGACTCTCGGCCTGTGTTTAAGGAGCCGGCCGGGCATCACGCTCCTTCCTTGGATGGACAACATTCGCAGTTGACACTTTGTGTCATTTTATCCGAGCGGACGGGCGCCGCGAGGCGGACCGTCCGGGGCGACTCTCGGCCTGTGTTTAAGGAGCCGGCCGGGCATCACGCTCCTTCCTTGGATGGACAACATTCGCAGTTGACACTTTGTGTCATTTTGTTCGGCCTGTGTTTAAGGAGGCGGCCGTCCTCCACTCGGTCCGTGTTTAAGGAGCAACACTCGCGCTCCGGTTCGGCCTGTGTTTAAGGAGGCGGCCGTCCTCCCCTTGGTCTGTGTTAAGGGCGACACTCGGTCCGTGTTTAAGGAGCCTGGCCCTCGCGCTCCGGTTCGGCCTGTATTTAGGGAGGCGGCCGTCCTCCGCTTGGTCTGTGTTAAGGGCGACACTCGGTCCGTGTTTAAGGAGCCTGGCCCTGACGCTCCTCTCCGGCCTGTGTTTAAGGAGGCGGCCGTCCTCCCCTTGGTCTGTGTTAAGGGCGACACTCGGTCCGTGTTTAAGGAGCCTGGCCCTCGCGCTCCGGTTCGGCCTGTATTTAGGGAGGCGGCCGTCCTCCGCTTGGTCTGTGTTAAGGGCGACACTCGGTCCGTGTTTAAGGAGCCTGGCCCTGACGCTCCTCTCCGGCCTGTGTTTAAGGAGGCGGCCGTCCTCCCCTTGGTCTGTGTTAAGGGCGACACTCGGTCCGTGTTTAAGGAGCGGCCCTCGCGCTCCGGTTCGGCCTGTATTTAGGGAGGCGGCCGTCCTCCGCTTGGTCTGTGTTAAGGGCGACACTCGGTCCGTGTTTAAGGAGCCGGCCCTGACGCTCCTCTTCGGCCTGTGTTTAAGGAGGCGGCCGTCCTCCACTTCCTTCCATGCACCACCACATTCGCAGTTGACACTTTGCCATTTTTTCAGAGAGGTGACACTTAGTCGTTTTTTCGAAAGTTGACACTTAGTCGTTTTTTCGAAAGTTGACACTTTGCCGTTTTTTCAGAGAGGTGACACTTTGTCGTTTTTTCGAAAGTTGACACTTAGCCGTTTTTTCGAAAGTTGACACTTAGCCGTTTTTTCGAAAGTTGACACTTAGTCACTTTTTCGCCACAGTGACACCTCCAGCGCGTGCCACGGCGCTTTTCAGGTCTTCTATCCGACCTTGTGCTGTCGAGGACGGCGTGTCCGACGCCGTGGGGAGACCAGCACCATCTCCTCCATACTCGTAAACGAGGTGCTTTGGAAAACGGGGGGAAAGTCGATGAGTACACTGACTACTGGGACCATTTCATTGTACTCTGGCGCACCTGAAGACCAAAAAAGGTACTGCACCTTAGCCCGGGTACCTCACCCCCTGGTACCTCGAGGAGAACTTAGAAAAATTTCGACAAATTTTTGGTGAGCTCCAGGGAGAGAGGCTGATTTTTCGCTTTTTGAGGCCGACCGCCGAACCGGCGCGGGGCGGACTCACAAGCCCCGCAGAGCCGTGGGCACTTAGTCGTTTTTTCAGAGAGGCGACACTTAGTCGTTTTTTCAGAGGCGACACTTAGTCGTTTTTTCGAAAGTTGACACTTAGCCGTTTTTTCGAAAGTCGACACTTAGCCGTTTTTTTGGAAAGTTGACACTTAGTCGTTTTTTCGAAAGTTGACACTTAGTCGTTTTTTCGCCACAATTGGCTCTGAGCTCCAGGGGGAGAGCCTGGTTTTGCCTTATTTCAGGCCGGCTGGGGAACCGGCGCGGGTCGGATGCACGAGCCCGGTAGAGCCGTGGGCACTTAGAAAATTTTCGCCGATTAAGGTGGGACCTCCAGGCGGAGACCGGCATTCCTCGTCCTCGGGGTTCGACCCAGGAACCGGCGCTGGGCAGACGCCGTAGCCACGCAGAGCCGTGGGCACTTAGAAAATATTCGCCAAGTTGGCTCTGAGCTCCAGGCGGAGAGGCTGGTTTTGCCTTATTTCAGGCCGGCTGGGGAACCGGCGCGGGTCGGATGCACGAGCCCGCAGAGCCGTGGGCACTTTGCCATTTTCTCAGAGTCGACACTTAGTCGTTTTTTCAGAGAGGCGACACTCTGTCGTTTTTTCGAAAGTTGACACTTTGCCGTTTTTTCAGAGAGGCGACACTTAGCCGTTTTTTTCGAAAGTTGACACTTAGCCGTTTTTTCGAAAGTCGACACTTAGCCGTTTTTTCAGAGATGTGACACTTTGCCGTTTTTTCGAAAGTTGACACTTAGCCGTTTTTTCGAAAGTCGACACTTAGCCGTTTTTTCAGAGATGTGACACTTTGCCGTTTTTTCGAAAGTTGACACTTAGCCGTTTTTTCGAAAGTTGACACTTAGTCGTTTTTTCAGAGATGTGACACTTAGAAACTTTTTGCCAAGTTGGCTGTGAGCTCCAGGAGGAGACCGTTATTTTTCGTCATTCGAGGCCGACTGCGGAACCGGCGCTGAGCGGACGCCAAAGCTCGGCAGGGCCGTGGGCACTTAGAAACTTTTTGCCAAGTTGGCTGTGAGCTCCAGGAGGAGACCGTTATTTTTCGTCATTCGAGGCCGACTGCGGAACCGGCGCTGGGCGGACGCCAAAGCTCGGCAGGGCCGTGGGCACTTAGAAACTTTTTGCCAAGTTGGCTGTGAGCTCCAGGAGGAGACCGTTATTTTTCGTCATTCGAGGCCGACTGCGGAACCGGCGCTGAGCGGACGCCAAAGCTCGGCAGGGCCGTGGGCACTTAGAAACTTTTTGCCAAGTTGGCTGTGAGCTCCAGGAGGAGACCGTTATTTTTCGTCATTCGAGGCCGACTGCGGAACCGGCGCTGGGCGGACGCCAAAGCTCGGCAGGGCCGTGGGCACTTAGAAACTTTTTGCCAAGTTGGCTGTGAGCTCCAGGAGGAGACCGTTATTTTTCGTCATTCGAGGCCGACTGCGGAACCGGCGCTGGGCGGACGCCAAAGCTCAGCAGGGCCGTGGGCACTTAGAAACTTTTTGCCAAGTTGGCTGTGAGCTCCAGGAGGAGACCGTTATTTTTCGTCATTCGAGGCCGACTGCGGAACCGGCGCTGGGCGGACGCCAAAGCTCAGCAGGGCCGTGGGCACTTAGAAACTTTTTGCCAAGTTGGCTGTGAGCTCCAGGAGGAGACCGTTATTTTTCGTCATTCTAGGCCGGCTGCAGAACCGGCGCGGCTCGGATGCACGAGCCCGCAGAGCCGTGGGCACTTTGCCACTTTTTCGCCACAATTGGCTGTGAGCTCCAGGAGGAGACCGTTATTTTTCGTCATTCTAGGCCGGTTGCAGAACCGGCGCGGCTCGGATGCACGAGCCCGCAGAGCCGTGGGCACTTAGAAAATTTTCAGAGAGGCGACACTTTGCCATTTTTTCAGAGAGGTGACACTTAGTCGTTTTTTCGAAAGTTGACACTTAGCCGTTTTTTCGAAAGTTGACACTTAGTCGTTTTTTCGAAAGTTGACACTTAGTCGTTTTTTCGCCACAGTGCCCACCTCCAGCGCGTGCCACGGCGCTTTCCAGGTCTTCTATCCGACCTTGTGCTGTCGAGGACGGCGTGTCCGACGCCGTGGAGAGACCAGCACCATCTCCTCCATACTCGTAAAGGAGGTGCTTTGGAAAACGGGGGGAAAGTCGATGAGTACACTGACTACTGGGACCATTTCATTGTACTCTGGCGCACCTGAAGACCAAAAAAGGTACTGCATCTTAGCCCGGGTACCTCACCCCCTGGTACCTCGAGGAGAACTTAGAAAAATTTCGACAAATTTTTGGTGAGCTCCAGGGAGAGAGGCTGATTTTTCGCTTTTTGAGGCCGACTGCCGAACCGGCGCGGGGCGGACTCACAAGCCCCGCAGAGCCGTGGGCACTTAGTCGTTTTTTCAGAGAGGCGACACTTAGTCGTTTTTTCGAAAGTCGACACTTAGCCGTTTTTTCGAAAGTTGACACTTAGCCGTTTTTTCGAAAGTTGACACTTAGTCGTTTTTTCGCCACAATTGGCTCTGAGCTCCAGGGGGAGAGGCTGGTTTTGCCTTATTTCAGGCCGGCTGGGGAACCGGCGCGGGTCGGATGCACGAGCCCGCAGAGCCGTGGGCACTTTGCCGTTTTTTCAGAGAGGCGACACTTAGTCGTTTTTTCAGAGAGGCGACACTTAGTCGTTTTTTCAGAGAGGCGACACTTAGCCGTTTTTTCAGAGAGGCGACACTTAGTCGTTTTTTCGAAAGTTGACACTTAGCCGTTTTTTCGAAAGTTGACACTTAGCCGTTTTTTCGAAAGTCGACACTTAGCCGTTTTTTTCGAAAGTTGACACTTAGTCGTTTTTTCGCCGATTTTGCTGGGACCTCCAGGCGAGGACCGGCGTTTTTCGTCTTCCGGGTCCGACCCGGGAACCAGCACCGAGCGGACACATTCGCTCGCAAGTGCCGTTGGCACTTAGAAAATTTTTCGTTTGTCATGAGCTCCGGGCGGAGACCGGCGTTTTTCGTCTTCCGGGTTCGACCCGGGAACCAGCGCCGAGCGGACACATTCGCTCGCAAGTGCCGTTGGCACTTAGAAGATTTTTCGTTTGTCATGAGCTCCGGGCGGAGACCGGCGTTTTTCGTCTTCCGGGTTCGACCCGGGAACCAGCGCCGAGCGGACACATTCGCTCGCAAGTGCCGTTGGCACTTAGAAAATTTTTCGTTTGTCATGAGCTCCGGGCGGAGACCGGCGTTTTTCGTCTTCCGGGTTCGACCCGGGAACCAGCGCCGAGCGGACACATTCGCTCGCAAGTGACGTTGGCACTTAGAAAATTTTTCGTTTGTCATGAGCTCCGGGCGGAGACCGGCGTTTTTCGTCTTCCGGGTTCGACCCGGGAACCAGCGCCGAGCGGACACATTCGCTCGCAAGTGCCGTTGGCACTTAGAAAATTTTTCGTTTGCCATGAGCTCCGGGCGGAGACCGGCGTTTTTCGTCTTCCGGGTTCGACCCGGGAACCAGCGCCGAGCGGACACATTCGCTCGCAAGTGCCGTTGGCACTTAGAAAATTTTTCGTTTGCCATGAGCTCCGGGCGGAGACCGGCATTTTTCGTCATTCGAGGCCGACGGGGGAACCAGCCGGAGCGGACACGTTTGCTCGGAAGAGCCGTTGGCACTTAGAAAAAATTCCGTGTCTCGTGAGCTCCAGGGGGGACAGGCTGGTTTTATTCATCCGTAGCCGACATGGGAACCAGCGCGGAGCGGATTGGTGTTGCGCTGGCATATACCTCATCTCTCTCAGGAGTCCCCCCCTTATACGTGCCGATTGTGTTTTGGAAAACGGGGGGTAACTGGATGAGTACACTGACTAGGGGGACCAGTACACTAGCGAGTGGGACCAGTACACTGACTAGTGGGACCAACACACTATGAGCGCCTGGTACCTAAAATGGAAGTATAGAGGCCGAATTTCGGGCAAGATCACGCCGGGTTAGGCTTCCAGGACCTCGGCTAAGCAATTTTAACGGGTCGCCCGGTTCTTTTTTGATCCAGCCCGGTTCTTTTTTTTATCCAGCCCGGTTCTTTTTACACTTCCAGCTGGAGCTCGGGAGCGGCTTTTTGCACAAGATCACGCCGTGTTAGGCTTCCAGGACCTCGGCTAAGCAATTTTAACGGGTCGCCCGGTTCTTTTTTTTATCCAGCCCGGTTCTTTTTTTATCCAGCCCGGTTCTTTTTACACTTCCAGCTGGAGCTCGGGAGCGGCTTTTTGCACAAGATCACGCCGTGTTAGGCTTCCAGGACCTCGGCTAAGCAATTTTAACGGGTCGTCCGGTTCTTTTTTTTATCCAGCCCGGTTCTTTTTTTTATCCAGCCCGGTTCTTTTTACACTTCCAGCTGGAGCTCGGGAGCGGCTTTTTGCACAAGATCACGCCGTGTTAGGCTTCCAGGACCTCGGCTAAGCAATTTTAACGGGTCGCCCGGTTCTTTTTTTTTTTATCCAGCCCGGTTCTTTTTTTATCCAGCCTGGTTCTTTTTACACTTCCAGCTGGAGCTCGGGAGCGGCTTTTTGCACAAGATCACGCCGTGTTAGGCTTCCAGGACGTCGGCTAAGCAATTTTAACGGGTCGCCCGGTTCTTTTTTTGATCCAGCCCGGTTCTTTTTTTATCCAGCCCGGTTCTTTTTACACTTCCAGCTGGAGCTCGGGAGCGGCTTTTTGCACAAGAACACGCCGTGTTAGGCTTCCAGGACCTCGGCTAAGCAATTTTAACGGGTCGCCCGGTTCTTTTTTGATCCAGCCCGGTTCTTTTTTTTATCCAGCCCGGTTCTTTTTACACTTCCAGCTGGAGCTCGGGAGCGGCTTTTTGCACAAGATCACGCCGTGTTAGGCTTCCAGGACCTCGGCTAAGCAATTTTAACGGGTCGCCCGGTTCTTTTTTTTTTATCCAGCCCGGTTCTTTTTTTATCCAGCCTGGTTCTTTTTACACTTCCAGCTGGAGCTCGGGAGCGGCTTTTTGCACAAGATCACGCCGTGTTAGGCTTCCAGGACGTCGGCTAAGCAATTTTAACGGGTCGCCCGGTTCTTTTTTTGATCCAGCCCGGTTCTTTTTTTATCCAGCCCGGTTCTTTTTACACTTCCAGCTGGAGCTCGGGAGCGGCTTTTTGCACAAGAACACGCCGTGTTAGGCTTCCAGGACCTCGGCTAAGCAATTTTAACGGGTCGCCCGGTTCTTTTTTGATCCAGCCCGGTTCTTTTTTTATCCAGCCCGGTTCTTTTTACACTTCCAGCTGGAGCTCGGGAGCGGCTTTTTGCACAAGATCACCCCGTGTTAGGCTTCCAGGACCTCGGCTAAGCAATTTTAACGGGTCGCCCGGTTCTTTTTTGAACCAGCCCGGTTCTTTTTTTTATCCAGCCCGGTTCTTTTTACACTTCCAGCTGGAGCTCGGGAGCGGCTTTTTGCACAAGATCACGCCGTGTTAGGCTTCCAGGACCTCGGCTAAGCAATTTTAACGGGTCGCCCGGTTCTTTTTTGATCCAGCCCGGTTCTTTTTTTATCCAGCCCGGTTCTTTTTACACTTCCAGCTGGAGCTCGGGAGCGGCTTTTTGCACAAGAACACGCCGTGTTAGGCTTCCAGGACCTCGGCTAAGCAATTTTAACGGGTCGCCCGGTTCTTTTTTGATCCAGCCCGGTTCTTTTTTTTATCCAGCCCGGTTCTTTTTACACTTCCAGCTGGAGCTCGGGAGCGGCTTTTTGCACAAGATCACGTCGTGTTAGGCTTCCAGGACCTCGGCTAAGCAATTTTAACGGGTCGCCCGGTTCTTTTTTTTTTATCCAGCCCGGTTCTTTTTTTATCCAGCCTGGTTCTTTTTACACTTCCAGCTGGAGCTCGGGAGCGGCTTTTTGCACAAGATCACGCCGTGTTAGGCTTCCAGGACGTCGGCTAAGCAATTTTAACGGGTCGCCCGGTTCTTTTTTTGATCCAGCCCGGTTCTTTTTTTATCCAGCCCGGTTCTTTTTACACTTCCAGCTGGAGCTCGGGAGCGGCTTTTTGCACAAGAACACGCCGTGTTAGGCTTCCAGGACCTCGGCTAAGCAATTTTAACGGGTCGCCCGGTTCTTTTTTGATCCAGCCCGGTTCTTTTTTTATCCAGCCCGGTTCTTTTTACACTTCCAGCTGGAGCTCGGGAGCGGCTTTTTGCACAAGATCACCCCGTGTTAGGCTTCCAGGACCTCGGCTAAGCAATTTTAACGGGTCGCCCGGTTCTTTTTTGAACCAGCCCGGTTCTTTTTTTTATCCAGCCCGGTTCTTTTTACACTTCCAGCTGGAGCTCGGGAGCGGCTTTTTGCACAAGATCACGCCGTGTTAGGCTTCCAGGACCTCGGCTAAGCAATTTTAACGGGTCGCCCGGTTCTTTTTTGATCCAGCCCGGTTCTTTTTTTATCCAGCCCGGTTCTTTTTACACTTCCAGCTGGAGCTCGGGAGCGGCTTTTTGCACAAGATCACGCCGTGTTAGGCTTCCAGGACCTCGGCTAAGCGATTTTAACGGGTCGCCCGGTTCTTTTTTTTTTATCCAGCCCGGTTCTTTTTTTATCCAGCCTGGTTCTTTTTACACTTCCAGCTGGAGCTCGGGAGCGGCTTTTTGCACAAGATCACGCCGTGTTAGGCTTCCAGGACGTCGGCTAAGCAATTTTAACGGGCCGCCCGGTTCTTTTTTGATCCAGCCCGGTTCTTTTTTTTATCCAGCCTGGTTCTTTTTACACTTCCAGCTGGAGCTCGGGAGCGGCTTTTTGCACAAGATCACGCCGGGTTAGGCTTCCAGGACCTCGGCTAAGCAATTTTAACGGGCCGCCCGGTTCTTTTTTGATCCAGCCCGGTTCTTTTTTTTATCCAGCCTGGTTCTTTTTACACTTCCAGCTGGAGCTCGGGAGCGGCTTTTTGCACAAGATCACGCCGGGTTAGGCTTCCAGGACCTCGGCTAAGCAATTTTAACGGGTCGCCCGGTTCTTTTTTGATCCAGCCCGGTTCTTTTTTTTATCCAGCCTGGTTCTTTTTACACTTCCAGCTGGAGCTCGGGAGCGGCTTTTTGCACAAGATCACGCCGTGTTAGGCTTCCAGGACCTCGGCTAAGCAATTTTAACGGGTCGCCCGGTTCTTTTTTGATCCAGCCCGGTTCTTTTTTTTATCCAGCCTGGTTCTTTTTACACTTCCAGCTGGAGCTCTGGAGCGGCTTTTTGCACAAGATCACGCCGTGTTAGGCTTCCAGGACCTCGGCTAAGCAATTTTAACGGGTCGCCCGGTTCTTTTTTTTATCCAGCCCGGTTCTTTTTACACTTCCAGCTGGAGCTCAGCAGCGGCTATTTGCACAAGATCACGCCGGGTTAGGCTTCCAGGACCTCGGTTAAGCACTTCTAACGGGCCCTGGTCCACCCCTGCCAGCGCAATTCAAAACTTGGCATTAATTTCGACCTAAGAGACGAAGTCTGATTTTTTTCTACCACTTGGGCGGCCTTTTTGCACCCAGAACACCCGCACCGGCACCATAAATTCGAAGGGTGCCGAGTGCGTCGGCGCAGATTCTGCGACGGAGTGACACTTCCCTCTTGTGGACATTCGGCGGTAGGTGAAATGCGCACTCGGTCTTCTCTTTTCTTTTCCTTCCAGTGAAACTTTGGCAACATTCTGCGAGCTGCTGGCTTCCAGAACCTCGGCCAAGCAGGTGGAGGATTTTTTTCCACTTCCAGCTGGAGGTGAGGAGGGACTTTTTGGGCAAGATCACGCCGACTTAGCAAGCAAGGTGGAAGTGCCAGCATGCTCCGTGGCTGGAAGTGTGGATGTGCCAGCACCCTCCGTGCCTGGAGCTATGGAAGTGTGGAGCTCCAGCACCCTCCGTGCCTATGGAAGTGTGGAGCTCCAGCACCCTCCCTGCCTATGGAAGTGTGGAGCTCCAGCACCCTCCCTGCCTATGGAAGTGTGGAGCTCCAGCACCCTCCCTGCCTATGGAAGTGTGGAGCTCCAGCACCCTCCCTGCCTATGGAAGTGTGGAGCTCCAGCACCCTCCCTGCCTATGGAAGTGTGGAGCTCCAGCACCCTCCCTGCCTATGGAAGTGTGGAGCTCCAGCACCCTCCCTGCCTATGGAAGTGTGGAGCTCCAGCACCCTCCCTGCCTATGGAAGTGTGGAGCTCCAGCACCCTCCCTGCCTATGGAAGTGTGGAGCTCCAGCACCCTCCCTGCCTATGGAAGTGTGGAGCTCCAGCACCCTCCCTGCCTATGGAAGTGTGGAGCTCCAGCACCCTCCCTGCCTATGGAAGTGTGGAGCTCCAGCACCCTCCCTGCCTATGGAAGTGTGGAGCTCCAGCACCCTCCCTGCCTATGGAAGTGTGGAGCTCCAGCACCCTCCCAGCCTATGGAAGTGTGGAGCTCCAGCACCCTCCCTGCCTATGGAAGTGTGGAGCTCCAGCACCCTCCCTGCCTATGGAAGTGTGGAGCTCCAGCACCCTCCCTGCCTATGGAAGTGTGGAGCTCCAGCACCCTCCCTGCCTATGGAAGTGTGGAGCTCCAGCACCCTCCCTGCCTATGGAAGTGTGGAGCTCCAGCACCCTCCCTGCCTATGGAAGTGTGGAGCTCCAGCACCCTCCCTGCCTATGGAAGTGTGGAGCTCCAGCACCCTCCCTGCCTATGGAAGTGTGGAGCTCCAGCACCCTCCCTGCCTATGGAAGTGTGGAGCTCCAGCACCCTCCCTGCCTATGGAAGTGTGGAGCTCCAGCACCCTCCCTGCCTATGGAAGTGTGGAGCTCCAGCACCCTCCCTGCCTATGGAAGTGTGGAGCTCCAGCACCCTCCCTGCCTATGGAAGTGTGGAGCTCCAGCACCCTCCCTGCCTATGGAAGTGTGGAGCTCCAGCACCCTCCCTGCCTATGGAAGTGTGGAGCTCCAGCACCCTCCCTGCCTATGGAAGTGTGGAGCTCCAGCACCCTCCCTGCCTATGGAAGTGTGGAGCTCCAGCACCCTCCCAGCCTATGGAAGTGTGGAGCTCCAGCACCCTCCCTGCCTATGGAAGTGTGGAGCTCCAGCACCCTCCCTGCCTATGGAAGTGTGGAGCTCCAGCACCCTCCCTGCCTATGGAAGTGTGGAGCTCCAGCACCCTCCCTGCCTATGGAAGTGTGGAGCTCCAGCACCCTCCCTGCCTATGGAAGTGTGGAGCTCCAGCACCCTCCCTGCCTATGGAAGTGTGGAGCTCCAGCACCCTCCCTGCCTATGGAAGTGTGGAGCTCCAGCACCCTCCCTGCCTATGGAAGTGTGGAGCTCCAGCACCCTCCCTGCCTATGGAAGTGTGGAGCTCCAGCACCCTCCCTGCCTATGGAAGTGTGGAGCTCCAGCACCCTCCCTGCCTATGGAAGTGTGGAGCTCCAGCACCCTCCCTGCCTATGGAAGTGTGGAGCTCCAGCACCCTCCCTGCCTATGGAAGTGTGGAGCTCCAGCACCCTCCCTGCCTATGGAAGTGTGGAGCTCCAGCACCCTCCCTGCCTATGGAAGTGTGGAGCTCCAGCACCCTCCCTGCCTATGGAAGTGTGGAGCTCCAGCACCCTCCCTGCCTATGGAAGTGTGGAGCTCCAGCACCCTCCCTGCCTATGGAAGTGTGGAGCTCCAGCACCCTCCCTGCCTATGGAAGTGTGGAGCTCCAGCACCCTCCCTGCCTATGGAAGTGTGGAGCTCCAGCACCCTCCCAGCCTATGGAAGTGTGGAGCTCAAGCACCCTCCCTGCCTATGGAAGTGTGGAGCTCCAGCACCCTCCCTGCCTATGGAAGTGTGGAGCTCCAGCACCCTCCCTGCCTATGGAAGTGTGGAGCTCCAGCACCCTCCCTGCCTATGGAAGTGTGGAGCTCCAGCACCCTCCCTGCCTATGGAAGTGTGGAGCTCCAGCACCCTCCCTGCCTATGGAAGTGTGGAGCTCCAGCACCCTCCCTGCCTATGGAAGTGTGGAGCTCCAGCACCCTCCCTGCCTATGGAAGTGTGGAGCTCCAGCACCCTCCCTGCCTATGGAAGTGTGGAGCTCCAGCACCCTCCCTGCCTATGGAAGTGTGGAGCTCCAGCACCCTCCCTGCCTATGGAAGTGTGGAGCTCCAGCACCCTCCCTGCCTATGGAAGTGTGGAGCTCCAGCACCCTCCCAGCCTATGGAAGTGTGGAGCTCCAGCACCCTCCCAGCCTATGGAAGTGTGGAGCTCCAGCACCCTCCCTGCCTATGGAAGTGTGGAGCTCCAGCACCCTCCCTGCCTATGGAAGTGTGGAGCTCCAGCACCCTCCCTGCCTATGGAAGTGTGGAGCTCCAGCACCCTCCCTGCCTATGGAAGTGTGGAGCTCCAGCACCCTCCCTGCCTATGGAAGTGTGGAGCTCCAGCACCCTCCCTGCCTATGGAAGTGTGGAGCTCCAGCACCCTCCCTGCCTATGGAAGTGTGGAGCTCCAGCACCCTCCCTGCCTATGGAAGTGTGGAGCTCCAGCACCCTCCCTGCCTATGGAAGTGTGGAGCTCCAGCACCCTCCCTGCCTATGGAAGTGTGGAGCTCCAGCACCCTCCCAGCCTATGGAAGTGTGGAGCTCCAGCACCCTCCCTGCCTATGGAAGTGTGGAGCTCCAGCACCCTCCCTGCCTATGGAAGTGTGGAGCTCCAGCACCCTCCCTGCCTATGGAAGTGTGGAGCTCCAGCACCCTCCCTGCCTATGGAAGTGTGGAGCTCCAGCACCCTCCCTGCCTATGGAAGTGTGGAGCTCCAGCACCCTCCCTGCCTATGGAAGTGTGGAGCTCCAGCACCCTCCCTGCCTATGGAAGTGTGGAGCTCCAGCACCCTCCCTGCCTATGGAAGTGTGGAGCTCCAGCACCCTCCCTGCCTATGGAAGTGTGGAGCTCCAGCACCCTCCCTGCCTATGGAAGTGTGGAGCTCCAGCACCCTCCCAGCCTATGGAAGTGTGGAGCTCCAGCACCCTCCCTGCCTATGGAAGTGTGGAGCTCCAGCACCCTCCGTGCCTGGAGCTATGGAAGTATGGAGCTCCAGCACCCTCCGTGCCTATGGAAGTGTGGAGCTCCAGCACCCTCCGTGCCTGGAGCTATGGAAGTGTGGAGCTCCAGCACCCTCCGTGCC
Source organism: Syngnathus leptorhynchus (assembly GCF_054491065.1). Taxonomy (NCBI): domain Eukaryota; kingdom Metazoa; phylum Chordata; class Actinopteri; order Syngnathiformes; family Syngnathidae; genus Syngnathus; species Syngnathus leptorhynchus. Next base: position 38,347 of record NW_028232291.1, on the reverse strand, counting down.
TAGGGAAGTGTGGAGCTCCAGCACCCTCCGTGCCTATGGAAGAGCCACCTCCGCGGGCATGCTGCTCAACCACGCCGGCCCAGAGTTCCAGCCGCTCGGCTACACTCTCTCACAAGCCCCGCCTGGAGCTCCCCAGCCCGCCCCTGGTACCTCAACTACCGAGGCCAGCCGCTCGACCAGGCCGGCCCAGAGTTCCAGCCGCTCGGCTTCACTCTCTCACAAGCCCCGCCTGGAGCTCCCCAGCCCGCCCCTGGTACCTCAACTACCGAGGCCAGCCGCTCGACCACGCCGGCGCAGAGTTCCAGCCGCTCGGATAAGCTCTGCCACTCTCCCGCTAAGCAGCCACCGGTAACGGGGAAATGTCGCCGCCTTGTGGACACGCCCTTGTAAATGAATGGGCTTTCGCACTTAGTGCAATTTTCGCCAGCTCCGTTGCTACAAGTATGGAGCTATGGAGCCACCAGCCAGGCTGGAGCTCTGGAGCTATGGAAGTATGGAGCTCTGGAGCTATGGAGCTATGGAGCTATGGAGCTATGGAGCTATGGAGCTATGGAGCTCTGGGGCTATGGAGCTATGGAGCTATGGAGCTATGGAAGTATGGAGCTATGGAGCTATGGAGCTATGGAAGTATGGAGCTATGGAGCTATGGAGCTATGGAAGTACGGAGCTATGGAGCTATGGAAGTATGGAAGTATGGAAGTATGGAAGTATGGAGCTATGGAGCTATGGAGCTATGGAGCTCTGGAGCTCTGGAGCTATGGAGCTATGGAAGTAGGGAGCTATGGAGCTATGGATGTATGGAGCTATGGAGCCACCAGCCAGCCAGGCTGGAGCTATGGAAGTATGGAGCCATGGAGCTCTGGAGCTATGGAAGTATGGAGATATGGAGCTATGGAGCTCTGGAGCTATGGAGCTCTGGAGCTATGGAGCTCTGGAGCTATGGAGCTATGGAAGTATGGAGCTATGGAGCTATGGAAGTATGGAGCTATGGAGCTATGGATCTATGGAAGTATGGAGTTATGGAGCTCTGGAGCTATGGAGCTATGGAGCTATGGAGCTATGGAGCTATGGAAGTCTGGAGCTATGGAAGTATGGAGCTATGGAGCTATGGAAGTATGGAGCTCTGGAGCTATGGAGCTATGGAGCCACCAGCCAGCACCCTCCGTGGCTCAACCACGCCGGCCCAGAGTTCCAGCCGCTCGGCTTCACTCTCTCACAAGCCCCGCCTGGAGCTCCCCAGCCCGCCCCTGGTACCTCAACTACCGAGGCCAGCCGCTCGACCAGGCCGGCCCAGAGTTCCAGCCGCTCGGCTTCACTCTCTCACAAGCCCCGCCTGGAGCTCCCCGGCCCACCCCTGGTACCTCAACTACCGAGGCCAGCCGCTCGACCACGCCGGCGCAGAGTTCCAGCCGCTCGGATAAGCTCTGCCACTCTCCCGCTAAGCAGCCACCGGTAACGGGGAAATGTCGCCGCCTTGTGGACACGCCCTTGTAAATGAATGGGCTTTCGCACTTAGTGCAATTTTCGCCAGCTCCGTGGCTGCAAGTATGGAGCTATGGAGCCACCAGCCAGGCTGGAGCTCTGGAGCTATGGAAGTATGGAGCTCTGGAGCTATGGAGCTATGGAGCTATGGAGCTATGGAGCTATGGAGCTCTGGGGCTATGGAGCTATGGAGCTATGGAGCTATGGAAGTATGGAGCTATGGAGCTATGGAGCTATGGAAGTATGGAGCTATGGAGCTATGGAGCTATGGAAGTACGGAGCTATGGAGCTATGGAAGTATGGAAGTATGGAAGTATGGAAGTATGGAGCTATGGAGCTATGGAGCTATGGAGCTCTGGAGCTCTGGAGCTATGGAGCTATGGAAGTAGGGAGCTATGGAGCTATGGATGTATGGAGCTATGGAGCCACCAGCCAGCCAGGCTGGAGCTATGGAAGTATGGAGCCATGGAGCTCTGGAGCTATGGAAGTATGGAGCTATGGAGCTATGGAGCTCTGGAGCTATGGAGCTCTGGAGCTATGGAGCTCTGGAGCTATGGAGCTATGGAAGTATGGAGCTATGGAGCTATGGAAGTATGGAGCTATGGAGCTATGGATCTATGGAAGTATGGAGTTATGGAGCTCTGGAGCTATGGAGCTATGGAGCTATGGAGCTATGGAGCTATGGAAGTCTGGAGCTATGGAAGTATGGAGCTATGGAGCTATGGAAGTATGGAGCTCTGGAGCTATGGAGCTATGGAGCCACCAGCCAGCACCCTCCGTGGCTCAACCACGCCGGCCCAGAGTTCCAGCCGCTCGGCTTCACTCTCTCACAAGCCCCGCCTGGAGCTCCCCAGCCCGCCCCTGGTACCTCAACTACCGAGGCCAGCCGCTCGACCAGGCCGGCCGAGAGTTCCAGCCGTTCGGCTTCACTCTCTCACAAGACCCGCCTGGAGCTCCCCGGCCCACCCCTGGTACCTCAACTACCGAGGCCAGCCGCTCGACCACGCCGGCGCAGAGTTCCAGCCGCTCGGATAAGCTCTGTCACTCACCCGCCGCGCAGCCACCGGTAACGGGGAAATGTCGCCGCCTGGCGGACACGCCGTTGTAAATGAATGGGCTTTCGCACTTAGTGCAATTTTCGCCAACTCTCTGACTTAGAGCTATGGAAGTATGGAGCTATGGAGCCACCAGCCACCCAGGCTGGAGCTATGGAGCTCTGGAGGTATGGAGCTCAGGTGCTATGGAAGTATGGAGCTATGGAGCTATGGAAGTATGGAGCTATGGAGCTATGGAGCTCTGGAAGTATGGAGCTATGGAGCTCTGGAGCTATGGAGCCCTGGAGCCCTGGAGCTATGGAGCTCTGGTGCTATGGAGGTATGGAGCTCTGGAGGTATGGAGCTCTGGAGGTATGGAGCTATGGAGCTATGGAGCCCTGGAGCTATGGAGCTATGGAGCCCTGGAGCTATGGAGCTATGGAGCCCTGGAGCTATGGAGCTATGGAGCTCTGGTGCTATGGAGCTATGGAGCTCTGGTGCTATGGAGCTATGGAGCTCTGGTGCTATGGAGCTATGGAGCTCTGGTGCTATGGAGCTATGGAGCTCTGGAAGTATGGAGCTATGGAGCTCTGGAGGTATGGAGCTATGGAGCCCTGGAGCTATGGAGCCCTGGAGCTATGGAAGTATGGAGCTCTGGTGCTATGGAGCCCTGGAGCTATGGAGCTATGGAGCCCTGGAGCTATGGAGCTATGGAGCTCTGGTGCTATGGAGCTATGGAGCTCTGGTGCTATGGAGCTATGGAGCTCTGGTGCTATGGAGCTATGGAGCTCTGGTGCTATGGAGCTATGGAGCTCTGGAAGTATGGAGCTATGGAGCTCTGGTGCTATGGAGCTATGGAGCTATGGAGCTCTGGAGCTCTGGAAGTATGGAGCTCTGGTGCTATGGAGCTATGGACCTCTGGTGCTATGGAGCTATGGAGCTCTGGTGCTATGGAGCTATGGAGCTCTGGTGCTATGGAGCTCTGGTGCTATGGAGCTCTGGTGCTATGGAGCTATGGAGCTCTGGTGCTATGGAGCTATGGAGCTCTGGAGGTATGGAGCTCTGGAGGTATGGAGCTCTGGAGGTATGGAGCTTTGGAGCCCTGGAGCTCTGGAGGTATGGAGCTATGGTGCTATGGAGCTCTGGAGCTCTGGTGCTATGGAAGTATGGAGCTATGGAGGTATGGAAGTATGGAGCTATGGAAGTATGGAGCTATGGAGCTCTGGAAGTATGGAGCTATGGAGCTCTGGAGGTATGGAGCCCTGGAGCTATGGAGCCCTGGAGCTATGGAAGTATGGAGCTCTGGTGCTATGGAGCTATGGAGCTCTGGTGCTATGGAGCTATGGAGCTATGGAGCTCTGGAGCTATGGAGCTCTGGAGGTATGGAGCTATGGAGCTATGGAGCTCTGGAGGTATGGAGCTATGGAAGTATGGAGCTCTGGTGCTATGGAGCTATGGAGCTCTGGTGCTATGGAGCTATGGAGCTCTGGTGCTATGGAGCTATGGAGCTATGGAGCTCTGGAAGTATGGAGCTATGGAGCCCTGGAGCTATGGAAGTATGGAGCTCTGGTGCTATGGAGCTATGGAGCTCTGGTGCTATGGAGCTATGGAGCTATGGAGCTATGGAGCTCTGGAGCTATGGAGCTCTGGAGGTATGGAGCTATGGAGCTATGGAGCTCTGGAGGTATGGAGCTATGGAAGTATGGAGCTCTGGTGCTATGGAGCTATGGAGCTCTGGTGCTATGGAGCTATGGAGCTCTGGTGCTATGGAGCTATGGAGCTATGGAGCTCTGGAAGTATGGAGCTCTGGTGCTATGGAGCTATGGAGCTCTGGTGCTATGGAGCTATGGAGCTCTGGTGCTATGGAGCTCTGGTGCTATGGAGCTCTGGTGCTATGGAGCTATGGAGCTCTGGTGCTATGGAGCTATGGAGCTCTGGAGGTATGGAGCTCTGGAGGTATGGAGCTCTGGAGGTATGGAGCTATGGAGCCCTGGAGCTCTGGAGGTATGGAGCTATGGTGCTATGGAGCTCTGAAGCCATGGAGCTCTGGTGCTATGGAGCTCTGGAGCTCTGGAGGTATGGAGCTCTGGAGGTATGGAGCTATGGAGCCCTGGAGCTCTGGAGGTATGGAGCTATGGAGCTCTGAAGCCATGGAGCTCTGGTGCTATGGAGCTCTGGAGCTCTGGAGGTATGGAGCTCTGGAGGTATGGAGCTCTGGAGCCCTGGAGCTCTGGAGGTATGGAGCTATGGTGCTATGGAGCTCTGAAGCCATGGAGCTCTGGTGCTATGGAGCTCTGGAGGTATGGAGCTCTGGAGGTATGGAGCTCTGGAGGTATGGAGCTATGGAGCCCTGGAGCTCTGGAGGTATGGAGCTATGGTGCTATGGAGCTCTGAAGCCATGGAGCTCTGGTGCTATGGAGCTCTGGAGGTATGGAGCTCTGGAGGTATGGAGCTCTGGAGGTATGGAGCTATGGAGCCCTGGAGCTCTGGAGGTATGGAGCTATGGTGCTATGGAGCTCTGAAGCCATGGAGCTCTGGTGCTATGGAGCTATGGAGCTCTGGTGCTATGGAGCTATGGAGGTATGGAGCCACCAGCCAGCACCCTCCGTGGCTGGATCAATGGAAGTGTTTTAGGTACCAGGCAGCCAAAGGGCCGAGGCCTCACGCTCGACCACGCCGGCGCAGAGTTCCAGCCGCTCGGATAAGCTCTGTCACTCACCCGCCGCGCAGCCACCGGTAACGGGGAAATGTCGCCGCCTTGTGGACACGCCGTTGTAAATGAATGGGCTTTCGCACTTAGTGCAATTTTCGCCAACTCTCTGACTTAGAGCTATGGAAGTATGGAGCTATGGAGCCACCAGCCACCCAGGCTGGAGCTCTGGAGCTCTGGAGGTATGGAGCTCTGGTGCTATGGAAGTATGGAGCTCTGGTGCTATGGAAGTATGGAGCTATGGAGGTATGGAAGTATGGAGCTATGGAAGTATGGAGCTATGGAGCTCTGGAAGTATGGAGCTATGGAGCTCTGGAGGTATGGAGCCCTGGAGCTATGGAGCCCTGGAGCTATGGAAGTATGGAGCTCTGGTGCTATGGAGCTATGGAGCTCTGGTGCTATGGAGCTATGGAGCTATGGAGCTCTGGAGCTATGGAGCTCTGGAGGTATGGAGCTATGGAGCTATGGAGCTCTGGAGGTATGGAGCTATGGAGCTATGGAAGTATGGAGCTCTGGTGCTATGGAGCTATGGAGCTCTGGTGCTATGGAGCTATGGAGCTCTGGTGCTATGGAGCTATGGAGCTATGGAGCTCTGGAAGTATGGAGCTCTGGTGCTATGGAGTTATGGAGCTCTGGTGCTATGGAGCTATGGAGCTCTGGTGCTATGGAGCTCTGGTGCTATGGAGCTCTGGTGCTATGGAGCTATGGAGCTCTGGTGCTATGGAGCTCTGGAGGTATGGAGCTCTGGAGGTATGGAGCTCTGGAGGTATGGAGCTATGGAGCCCTGGAGCTCTGGAGGTATGGAGCTATGGTGCTATGGAGCTCTGAAGCCATGGAGCTCTGGTGCTATGGAGCTATGGAGCTCTGGTGCTATGGAGCTATGGAGCTCTGGAAGTATGGAGCTCTGGTGCTATGGAGCTATGGAGCTCTGGTGCTATGGAGCTATGGAGCTCTGGTGCTATGGAGCTATGGAGCTCTGGTGCTATGGAGCTCTGGTGCTATGGAGCTCTGGTGCTATGGAGCTATGGAGCTCTGGTGCTATGGAGCTATGGAGCTCTGGATGTATGGAGCTCTGGAGGTATGGAGCTCTGGAGGTATGGAGCTATGGAGCCCTGGAGCTCTGGAGGTATGGAGCTATGGTGCTATGGAGCTCTGAAGCCATGGAGCTCTGGTGCTATGGAGCTCTGGAGCTCTGGAGGTATGGAGCTCTGGAGGTATGGAGCTATGGAGCCCTGGAGCTCTGGAGGTATGGAGCTATGGTGCTATGGAGCTCTGAAGCCATGGAGCTCTGGTGCTATGGAGCTCTGGAGCTCTGGAGGTATGGAGCTCTGGAGGTATGGAGCTCTGGAGGTATGGAGCTATGGAGCCCTGGAGCTCTGGAGGTATGGAGCTATGGTGCTATGGAGCTCTGAAGCCATGGAGCTCTGGTGCTATGGAGCTCTGGAGGTATGGAGCTCTGGAGGTATGGAGCTCTGGAGGTATGGAGCTATGGAGCCCTGGAGCTCTGGAGGTATGGAGCTATGGTGCTATGGAGCTCTGAAGCCATGGAGCTCTGGTGCTATGGAGCTATGGAGCTCTGGTGCTATGGAGCTATGGAGCTATGGAGCTCTGGAAGTATGGAGCTCTGGTGCTATGGAGCTATGGAGCTCTGGTGCTATGGAGCTATGGAGCTCTGGTGCTATGGAGCTATGGAGCTCTGGTGCTATGGAGCTCTGGTGCTATGGAGCTCTGGTGCTATGGAGCTATGGAGCTCTGGTGCTATGGAGCTATGGAGCTCTGGAGGTATGGAGCTCTGGAGGTATGGAGCTCTGGAGGTATGGAGCTATGGAGCCCTGGAGCTCTGGAGGTATGGAGCTATGGTGCTATGGAGCTCTGAAGCCATGGAGCTCTGGTGCTATGGAGCTCTGGAGCTCTGGAGGTATGGAGCTCTGGAGGTATGGAGCTATGGAGCCCTGGAGCTCTGGAGGTATGGAGCTATGGTGCTATGGAGCTCTGAAGCCATGGAGCTCTGGTGCTATGGAGCTCTGGAGCTCTGGAGGTATGGAGCTCTGGAGGTATGGAGCTCTGGAGGTATGGAGCTATGGAGCCCTGGAGCTCTGGAGGTATGGAGCTATGGTGCTATGGAGCTCTGAAGCCATGGAGCTCTGGTGCTATGGAGCTCTGGAGGTATGGAGCTCTGGAGGTATGGAGCTCTGGAGGTATGGAGCTATGGAGCCCTGGAGCTCTGGAGGTATGGAGCTATGGTGCTATGGAGCTCTGAAGCCATGGAGCTCTGGTGCTATGGAGCTCTGGAGGTATGGAGCTCTGGAGGTATGGAGCTCTGGAGGTATGGAGCTATGGAGCCCTGGAGCTCTGGAGGTATGGAGCTATGGTGCTATGGAGCTCTGAAGCCATGGAGCTCTGGTGCTATGGAGCTATGGAGCTCTGGTGCTATGGAGCTATGGAGGTATGGAGCCACCAGCCAGCACCCTCCGTGGCTGGATCAATGGAAGTGTTTTAGGTACCAGGCAGCCAAAGGGCCGAGGCCTCACGCTCGACCACGCCGGCGCAGAGTTCCAGCCGCTCGGATAAGCTCTGTCACTCACCCGCCGCGCAGCCACCGGTAACGGGGAAATGTCGCCGCCTTGTGGACACGCCGTTGTAAATTAATGGGCTTTCGCACTTAGTGCAATTTTCGCCAACTCTCTGACTGGAGCTATGGAAGTATGGAGCTATGGAGCCACCAGCCACCCAGGCTGGAGCTATGGAGCTCTGGAGGTATGGAGCTCTGGTGCTATGGAAGTATGGAGCTATGGAGCTATGGAAGTATGGAGCTATGGAGCTATGGAGCTCTGGAAGTATGGAGCTATGGAGCTCTGGAGGTATGGAGCTATGGAGCCCTGGAGCCCTGGAGCTATGGAGCCCTGGAGCTATGGAGCTATGGAGCCCTGGAGCTATGGAGCTATGGAGCCCTGGAGCTATGGAGCTATGGAGCTCTGGTGCTATGGAGCTCTGGAGCTCTGGTGCTATGGAAGTATGGAGCTCTGGTGCTATGGAAGTATGGAGCTATGGAGCTATGGAAGTATGGAGCTATGGAGCTCTGGAAGTATGGAGCTATGGAGCTATGGAGGTATGGAGCTATGGAGCCCTGGAGCTATGGAGCCCTGGAGCTATGGAAGTATGGAGCTCTGGTGCTATGGAGCTATGGAGCCCTGGTGCTATGGAGCTATGGAGCTCTGGTGCTATGGAGCTATGGAGCTATGGAGCTCTGGTGCTATGGAGCTATGGAGCTCTGGTGCTATGGAGCTATGGAGCTCTGGTGCTATGGAGCTCTGGAGCTCTGGAGGTATGGAGCTCTGGTGCTATGGAGCTATGGAGCTCTGGTGCTATGGAGCTATGGAGCTCTGGTGCTATGGAGCTCTGGAGGTATGGAGCTCTGGTGCTATGGAGCTATGGAAGTATAGAGCTATGGAAGTATGGAGCTCTGGAGGTATGGAGGTATGGAGCTATGGAGCTCTGCAGCTATGGAAGTATGGAGCTCTGGAGGTATGGAGCCACCAGCCAGCACCCTCCGTGGCTGGATCAATGGAAGTGTTTAGGTACCAGGCAGCCAAAGGGCCGAGGCCTCACGCTCGACCACGCCGGCGCAGAGTTCCAGCCGCTCGGATAAGCTCTGTCACTCACCCGCCGCGCAGCCACCGGTAACGGGGAAATGTCGCCGCCTGGCGGACACGCCGTTGTAAATGAATGGGCTATCCCCGGGCGCGCCCTTTACGCACGCCCGCCGTCATTCTACGGAGACTAAGTTCCGCCCCGGGGAGGCTGCCTCCTCCCCTCCGCGGCCCGGGGATGCTGCCTCATCCCCGGACGCGCCCTTTACGCACGCCCGCCGTCATTCTACGGAGACTAAGTTCCGCCCCGGGGAGGCTGCCTCCTCCCCTCCGCGGCCCAGGGATGCTGCCTCATCCCCGGGCGCGCCCGCTGTCTTCCGCCGCGGCGTAATTTCTTCAAAGTCCGATGACGCCCCTGGTAGCGGCCCACCCCGGAGGGGGGATGCCGACCGGCCCCCGGAGGTGACACCGGCCGACAAAAGGTTGGATCGAGGGCTGACTCTCAATAGATCGCAGCGATGTAGCTGCTCTGCTACTTACGAGACCCTGACCCAGAATCAGGTCGTATGCAAGTCATTTAGACCTGATAGGCTGCCTCCCTGTCGGAGGTGATAGGGCAGACATTCGAATGAGACGTCGCCGCCGCGGAGGGCCGGCGATCGGCTGGAAGTTATCGAGGATCACCAAGGGAGGCCGGGCCGGACGCGCGGAGGGCCGCGGCGCGGCGCGTGAACGCCGGCGCGACCCCTGGGCCCGCGCGCCCGGGCACCGCGTGGGTTTTGGGTCTGATAAATGCGCGCGTCCCCGGAGGTCGGCGCCCGTTTGCATGTATTAGCTCTAGAATTGCCACAGTTATCCAAGTAACTGAGGAGCGATCAAAGGAACCATAACTGATTTAATGAGCCATTCGCAGTTTCGCTGTACGGGCCGTGTGCACTTAGACTTGCATGGCTTAATCTTTGAGACAAGCATATGCTACTGGCAGGATCAACCAGGTAGGAGAGAGGGTGGCTGGGTAGCGCCTCTCGCTCGCCGGCCCGCTGGAGCGGGGGCTCGCGCGACTGTTTTCCGGACGCCGGCCGCGGTTCGCGGGGGCTCTAGGTGGTCTGAGGCTGCCGCGGGGTGAGATGGATCGGGCTGGACCCGGCGCAGCCGAAGCCGAGGACGCGGAACCTCGAACGCGACCCTCGCGGACCCCTAAACGAGAGGAGCTGCGCCCGGCCTCGTAAGACACCCCCTGTCCGGTGCTGAGTTTGACCCCGACGCCGCTGACCGCCGCCGCCGCCTTGCCGCTAGCCCTCCGCACGTGTGGGGCCGGTGCGCGACCCGTAGGACGGCCGGCAACTCGCTCGTTTGGCGGGGCGATGCAAGGTTAGGCGAACCGGGCGGTAACTCGTGCAGTCGGTTGGACGACTTTGCGGTGGACAGGGTGGTGCGAATCCGGCGGGACGGCCCTTCGATGGAGCCCGCTGCAGGGGGACGTTCGGTGGGTTGAGCCGCGCTCGCCGCGGAACCTTCGAGCGCCGCTACTCAGCAAGTAAACGAGAGGGAGCTGCGCCCGGCCTCGTAAGACGCCTCTTCTCCGGTGCGAGCGCCCCGACGCCGCTGGCCGCCGCCGCCGCCTTGCCGCTATCCCGCCGCGCGTTTGGGGCCGGAGGGCGACCCGTAGGACGGCCCGCCGACTACACGACCGTTTGGCAGAGCGAGTGCAAGGTTAGGCGAGCTGGGCGGTAACTCGGGTTAGTCTGGGGAGACTGGCGGTGGACAGGGGGGCGCGAATCCGGCCGGGCGGCCCCATCGATTAAGCATTGGTAGGGGGCCGAGGATGAGCCGTGCGAAGTGGCCTCGGAGGCGGTCCGTGGGGGACGACGGGGGGGGACGGGCGTCGGCCCTCCGGCCCGAGCAGAGAACGTTCGGTCACCCAGGCGGGAATCTGCGCCCCGGCCCGAGACGGACTCGGTCGGTGCGGCCCGCTGAGGCCCTCAACTATTCCCGTACGCGGGGGTCGGGAGCTGCGGCGCTGCGCCGGCGACTTACCCGCGCGAGGCACGCACTGCGTGCGGCCAGGATGCGGAGTTGGATCGGCGCTGGTTGGGAACCCTCGGGGAACGAAGGCGGACGGTGGCCAGCCGGCGCCGACGAACCCGTCGGGGAGGGGGCTGGTGGCAGGCGCGATCGGCACTATTGCTGACTGCCGGGAGGGAAGCTGCGCCCCGGCCGAGTCAGACTCAGCCGTTGCGGCCCCCCCGAGCCCGCAGCGCGTAGCGCGGAAGCCATACGCCCCCCCGATGCGGAGCGACAGACGCCCCCGCGACCGCGGTTGGTCGGGAAGGCTTTTCGGATAGAGGTCGGACGGTGTGTGTGGACGGCTTCCCGTGGTGCCGCCGCTATCAAGCCGGAGGGTTTGAGAAACGTCATTCGCAGAAGGACCGGCGCGGCCGGCGGACGCTCGCACGCGCGGCGCCCGACACTCAGCCGCTCGCTCGGCCTCCGTGGATCGTGGCTAGGTGGGATGGATGCTTTTTCCGGGTCGTCTCGGTCTCGCCGCAGTACGGTCGCGCCGGGGCCTGCGGGGCGACGCGGGGAGCGCCAACATTCGTAGTTGACACTTTGTTTCATTTTATCCGAGCGGGCGGGCGCCTCGAGAGGCGGACCGTCCGGGGCGACTCTCGGCCTTTGTTTAAGGAGCCGGCCGGGCATCACGCTCCTTCCTTGGATGGACAACATTCGTAGTTGACACTTTGTGTCATTTTATCCGAGCGGGCGGGCGCCGCGAGGCGGACCGTCCGGGGCGACTCTCGGCCTGTGTTTAAGGAGCCGGCCGGGCATCACGCTCCTTCCTTGGATGGACAACATTCGCAGTTGACACTTTGTGTCATTTTATCCGAGCAGACGGGCGCCGCGAGGCGGACCGTCCGGGGCGACTCTCGGCCTGTGTTTTCGGAGCCGGCCGGGCCTCACGCTCCCTCCTTGGATGGACAACATTCGTAGTTGACACTTTATGTCATTTTATCCGAGCGGGCGGGCGCCGCGAGGCGGACCGTCCGGGGCGACTCTCGGCCTGTGTTTAAGGAGCCGGCCGGGCATCACGCTCCTTCCTTGGATGGACAACATTCGCAGTTGACACTTTGTGTCATTTTATCCGAGCAGACGGGCGCCGCGAGGCGGACCGTCCGGGGCGACTCTCGGCCTGTGTTTTCGGAGCCGGCCGGGCCTCACGCTCCCTCCTTGGATGGACAACATTCATAGTTGACACTTTGTGTCATTTTATCCGAGCGGGCGGGCGCCGCGAGGCGGACCGTCCGGGGCGACTCTCGGCCTGTGTTTAAGGAGCCGGCCGGGCATCACGCTCCTTCCTTGGATGGACAACATTCGCAGTTGACACTTTGTGTCATTTTATTCGAGCGGACGGGCGCCGCGAGGCGGACCGTCCGGGGCGACTCTCGGCCTGTGTTTAAGGAGCCGGCCGGGCATCACGCTCCTTCCTTGGATGGACAACATTCGTAGTTGACACTTTGTGTCATTTTATCCGAGCAGACGGGCGCCGCGAGGCGGACCGTCCGGGGCGACTCTCGGCCTGTGTTTAAGGAGCCGGCCGGGCATCACGCTCCTTCCTTGGATGGACAACATTCGTAGTTGACACTTTGTGTCATTTTATCCGAGCGGGCGGGCGCCGCGAGGCGGACCGTCCGGGGCGACTCTCCGCCTGTGTTTAAGGAGCCGGCCGGGCATCACGCTCCTTCCTTGGATGGACAACATTCGCAGTTGACACTTTGTGTCATTTTATCCGAGCAAACGGGCGCCGCGAGGCGGACCGTCCGGGGCGACTCTCGGCCTGTGTTTAAGGAGCCGGCCGGGCATCACGCTCCTTCCTTGGATGGACAACATTCGCAGTTGACACTTTGTGTCATTTTGTTCGGCCTGTGTTTAAGGAGGCGGCCGTCCTCCACTCGGTCCGTGTTTAAGGAGCAACACTCGCGCTCCGGTTCGGCCTGTGTTTAAGGAGGCGGCCGTCCTCCCCTTGGTCTGTGTTAAGGGCGACACTCGGTCCGTGTTTAAGGAGCCTGGCCCTCGCGCTCCGGTTCGGCCTGTATTTAGGGAGGCGGCCGTCCTCCGCTTGGTCTGTGTTAAGGGCGACACTCGGTCCGTGTTTAAGGAGCCTGGCCCTGACGCTCCTCTCCGGCCTGTGTTTAAGGAGGCGGCCGTCCTCCCCTTGGTCTGTGTTAAGGGCGACACTCGGTCCGTGTTTAAGGAGCCTGGCCCTCGCGCTCCGGTTCGGCCTGTATTTAGGGAGGCGGCCGTCCTCCGCTTGGTCTGTGTTAAGGGCGACACTCGGTCCGTGTTTAAGGAGCCTGGCCCTGACGCTCCTCTCCGGCCTGTGTTTAAGGAGGCGGCCGTCCTCCCCTTGGTCTGTGTTAAGGGCGACACTCGGTCCGTGTTTAAGGAGCGGCCCTCGCGCTCCGGTTCGGCCTGTATTTAGGGAGGCGGCCGTCCTCCGCTTGGTCTGTGTTAAGGGCGACACTCGGTCCGTGTTTAAGGAGCGGCCCTCGCGCTCCGGTTCGGCCTGTATTTAGGGAGGCGGCCGTCCTCCGCTTGGTCTGTGTTAAGGGCGACACTCGGTCCGTGTTTAAGGAGCCGGCCCTGACGCTCCTCTTCGGCCTGTGTTTAAGGAGGCGGCCGTCCTCCACTTCCTTCCATGCACCACCACATTCGCAGTTGACACTTTGCCATTTTTTCAGAGAGGTGACACTTAGTCGTTTTTTCGAAAGTTGACACTTAGTCGTTTTTTTCAAAAGTTGACACTTTGCCGTTTTTTCAGAGAGGTGACACTTTGTCGTTTTTTCGAAAGTTGACACTTAGCCGTTTTTTCGAAAGTTGACACTTAGCCGTTTTTTCGAAAGTTGACACTTAGTCACTTTTTCGCCACAGTGACACCTCCAGCGTGTGCCACGGCGCTTTTCAGGTCTTCTATCCGACCTTGTGCTGTCGAGGACGGCGTGTCCGACGCCGTGGGGAGACCAGCACCATCTCCTCCATACTCGTAAACGAGGTGCTTTGGAAAACGGGGGGAAAGTCGATGAGTACACTGACTACTGGGACCATTTCATTGTACTCTAGCGCACCTGAAGACCAAAAAAGGTACTGCATCTTAGCCCGGGTACCTCACCCCCTGGTACCTCGAGGAGAACTTAGAAAAATTTCGACAAATTTTTGGTGAGCTCCAGGGAGAGAGGCTGATTTTTCGCTTTTTGAGGCCGACCGCCGAACCGGCGCGGGGCGGACTCACAAGCCCCGCAGAGCCGTGGGCACTTAGTCGTTTTTTCAGAGCTCTGGAGGTATGGAGCTCTGGAGGTATGGAGCTATGGAGCCCTGGAGCTCTGGAGGTATGGAGCTATGGTGCTATGGAGCTCTGAAGCCATGGAGCTCTGGTGCTATGGAGCTCTGGAGGTATGGAGCTCTGGAGGTATGGAGCTCTGGAGGTATGGAGCTATGGAGCCCTGGAGCTCTGGAGGTATGGAGCTATGGTGCTATGGAGCTCTGAAGCCATGGAGCTCTGGTGCTATGGAGCTCTGGAGGTATGGAGCTCTGGAGGTATGGAGCTCTGGAGGTATGGAGCTATGGAGCCCTGGAGCTCTGGAGGTATGGAGCTATGGTGCTATGGAGCTCTGAAGCCATGGAGCTCTGGTGCTATGGAGCTATGGAGCTCTGGTGCTATGGAGCTATGGAGGTATGGAGCCACCAGCCAGCACCCTCCGTGGCTGGATCAATGGAAGTGTTTTAGGTACCAGGCAGCCAAAGGGCCGAGGCCTCACGCTCGACCACGCCGGCGCAGAGTTCCAGCCGCTCGGATAAGCTCTGTCACTCACCCGCCGCGCAGCCACCGGTAACGGGGAAATGTCGCCGCCTTGTGGACACGCCGTTGTAAATGAATGGGCTTTCGCACTTAGTGCAATTTTCGCCAACTCTCTGACTTAGAGCTATGGAAGTATGGAGCTATGGAGCCACCAGCCACCCAGGCTGGAGCTCTGGAGCTCTGGAGGTATGGAGCTCTGGTGCTATGGAAGTATGGAGCTCTGGTGCTATGGAAGTATGGAGCTATGGAGGTATGGAAGTATGGAGCTATGGAAGTATGGAGCTATGGAGCTCTGGAAGTATGGAGCTATGGAGCTCTGGAGGTATGGAGCCCTGGAGCTATGGAAGTATGGAGCTCTGGTGCTATGGAGCTATGGAGCTCTGGTGCTATGGAGCTATGGAGCTATGGAGCTCTGGAGCTATGGAGCTCTGGAGGTATGGAGCTATGGAGCTATGGAGCTCTGGAGGTATGGAGCTATGGAGCTATGGAAGTATGGAGCTCTGGTGCTATGGAGCTATGGAGCTCTGGTGCTATGGAGCTATGGAGCTCTGGTGCTATGGAGCTATGGAGCTATGGAGCTCTGGAAGTATGGAGCTCTGGTGCTATGGAGCTATGGAGCTCTGGTGCTATGGAGCTATGGAGCTCTGGTGCTATGGAGCTCTGGTGCTATGGAGCTCTGGTGCTATGGAGCTATGGAGCTCTGGTGCTATGGAGCTCTGGAGGTATGGAGCTCTGGAGGTATGGAGCTCTGGAGGTATGGAGCTATGGAGCCCTGGAGCTCTGGAGGTATGGAGCTATGGTGCTATGGAGCTCTGAAGCCATGGAGCTCTGGTGCTATGGAGCTATGGAGCTCTGGTGCTATGGAGCTATGGAGCTATGGAGCTCTGGAAGTATGGAGCTCTGGTGCTATGGAGCTATGGAGCTCTGGTGCTATGGAGCTATGGAGCTCTGGTGCTATGGAGCTATGGAGCTCTGGTGCTATGGAGCTCTGGTGCTATGGAGCTCTGGTGCTATGGAGCTATGGAGCTCTGGTGCTATGGAGCTATGGAGCTCTGGAGGTATGGAGCTCTGGAGGTATGGAGCTCTGGAGGTATGGAGCTATGGAGCCCTGGAGCTCTGGAGGTATGGAGCTATGGTGCTATGGAGCTCTGAAGCCATGGAGCTCTGGTGCTATGGAGCTCTGGAGCTCTGGAGGTATGGAGCTCTGGAGGTATGGAGCTATGGAGCCCTGGAGCTCTGGAGGTATGGAGCTATGGTGCTATGGAGCTCTGAAGCCATGGAGCTCTGGTGCTATGGAGCTCTGGAGCTCTGGAGGTATGGAGCTCTGGAGGTATGGAGCTCTGGAGGTATGGAGCTATGGAGCCCTGGAGCTCTGGAGGTATGGAGCTATGGTGCTATGGAGCTCTGAAGCCATGGAGCTCTGGTGCTATGGAGCTCTGGAGGTATGGAGCTCTGGAGGTATGGAGCTCTGGAGGTATGGAGCTATGGAGCCCTGGAGCTCTGGAGGTATGGAGCTATGGTGCTATGGAGCTCTGAAGCCATGGAGCTCTGGTGCTATGGAGCTATGGAGCTCTGGTGCTATGGAGCTATGGAGGTATGGAGCCACCAGCCAGCACCCTCCGTGGCTGGATCAATGGAAGTGTTTTAGGTACCAGGCAGCCAAAGGGCCGAGGCCTCACGCTCGACCACGCCGGCGCAGAGTTCCAGCCGCTCGGATAAGCTCTGTCACTCACCCGCCGCGCAGCCACCGGTAACGGGGAAATGTCGCCGCCTTGTGGACACGCCGTTGTAAATGAATGGGCTTTCGCACTTAGTGCAATTTTCGCCAACTCTCTGACTTAGAGCTATGGAAGTATGGAGCTATGGAGCCACCAGCCACCCAGGCTGGAGCTCTGGAGCTCTGGAGGTATGGAGCTCTGGTGCTATGGAAGTATGGAGCTCTGGTGCTATGGAAGTATGGAGCTATGGAGGTATGGAAGTATGGAGCTATGGAAGTATGGAGCTATGGAGCTCTGGAAGTATGGAGCTATGGAGCTCTGGAGGTATGGAGCCCTGGAGCTATGGAAGTATGGAGCTCTGGTGCTATGGAGCTATGGAGCTCTGGTGCTATGGAGCTATGGAGCTATGGAGCTCTGGAGCTATGGAGCTCTGGAGGTATGGAGCTATGGAGCTATGGAGCTCTGGAGGTATGGAGCTATGGAGCTATGGAAGTATGGAGCTCTGGTGCTATGGAGCTATGGAGCTCTGGTGCTATGGAGCTATGGAGCTCTGGTGCTATGGAGCTATGGAGCTATGGAGCTCTGGAAGTATGGAGCTCTGGTGCTATGGAGCTATGGAGCTCTGGTGCTATGGAGCTATGGAGCTCTGGTGCTATGGAGCTCTGGTGCTATGGAGCTCTGGTGCTATGGAGCTATGGAGCTCTGGTGCTATGGAGCTCTGGAGGTATGGAGCTCTGGAGGTATGGAGCTCTGGAGGTATGGAGCTATGGAGCCCTGGAGCTCTGGAGGTATGGAGCTATGGTGCTATGGAGCTCTGAAGCCATGGAGCTCTGGTGCTATGGAGCTATGGAGCTCTGGTGCTATGGAGCTATGGAGCTATGGAGCTCTGGAAGTATGGAGCTCTGGTGCTATGGAGCTATGGAGCTCTGGTGCTATGGAGCTATGGAGCTCTGGTGCTATGGAGCTATGGAGCTCTGGTGCTATGGAGCTCTGGTGCTATGGAGCTCTGGTGCTATGGAGCTATGGAGCTCTGGTGCTATGGAGCTATGGAGCTCTGGAGGTATGGAGCTCTGGAGGTATGGAGCTCTGGAGGTATGGAGCTATGGAGCCCTGGAGCTCTGGAGGTATGGAGCTATGGAAGTATGGAGCTCTGGTGCTATGGAGCTATGGAGCTCTGGTGCTATGGAGCTATGGAGCTCTGGTGCTATGGAGCTATGGAGCTATGGAGCTCTGGAAGTATGGAGCTCTGGTGCTATGGAGCTATGGAGCTCTGGTGCTATGGAGCTATGGAGCTCTGGTGCTATGGAGCTCTGGTGCTATGGAGCTCTGGTGCTATGGAGCTATGGAGCTCTGGTGCTATGGAGCTATGGAGCTCTGGAGGTATGGAGCTCTGGAGGTATGGAGCTCTGGAGGTATGGAGCTATGGAGCCCTGGAGCTCTGGAGGTATGGAGCTATGGTGCTATGGAGCTCTGAAGCCATGGAGCTCTGGTGCTATGGAGCTCTGGAGCTCTGGAGGTATGGAGCTCTGGAGGTATGGAGCTATGGAGCCCTGGAGCTCTGGAGGTATGGAGCTATGGAGCTCTGAAGCCATGGAGCTCTGGTGCTATGGAGCTCTGGAGCTCTGGAGGTATGGAGCTCTGGAGGTATGGAGCTCTGGAGCCCTGGAGCTCTGGAGGTATGGAGCTATGGTGCTATGGAGCTCTGAAGCCATGGAGCTCTGGTGCTATGGAGCTCTGGAGGTATGGAGCTCTGGAGGTATGGAGCTCTGGAGGTATGGAGCTATGGAGCCCTGGAGCTCTGGAGGTATGGAGCTATGGTGCTATGGAGCTCTGAAGCCATGGAGCTCTGGTGCTATGGAGCTCTGGAGGTATGGAGCTCTGGAGGTATGGAGCTCTGGAGGTATGGAGCTATGGAGCCCTGGAGCTCTGGAGGTATGGAGCTATGGTGCTATGGAGCTCTGAAGCCATGGAGCTCTGGTGCTATGGAGCTATGGAGCTCTGGTGCTATGGAGCTATGGAGGTATGGAGCCACCAGCCAGCACCCTCCGTGGCTGGATCAATGGAAGTGTTTTAGGTACCAGGCAGCCAAAGGGCCGAGGCCTCACGCTCGACCACGCCGGCGCAGAGTTCCAGCCGCTCGGATAAGCTCTGTCACTCACCCGCCGCGCAGCCACCGGTAACGGGGAAATGTCGCCGCCTTGTGGACACGCCGTTGTAAATGAATGGGCTTTCGCACTTAGTGCAATTTTCGCCAACTCTCTGACTGGAGCTATGGAAGTATGGAGCTATGGAGCCACCAGCCACCCAGGCTGGAGCTATGGAGCTCTGGAGGTATGGAGCTCTGGTGCTATGGAAGTATGGAGCTATGGAGCTATGGAAGTATGGAGCTATGGAGCTATGGAGCTCTGGAAGTATGGAGCTATTAAGCTCTGGAGGTATGGAGCTATGGAGCCCTGGAGCCCTGGAGCTATGGAGCCCTGGAGCTATGGAGCTATGGAGCCCTGGAGCTATGGAGCTATGGAGCCCTGGAGCTATGGAGCTATGGAGCTCTGGTGCTATGGAGCTATGGAGCTCTGGTGCTATGGAGCTATGGAGCTCTGGTGCTATGGAGCTATGGAGCTCTGGTGCTATGGAGCTATGGAGCTCTGGAAGTATGGAGCTATGGAGCTCTGGAGGTATGGAGCTATGGAGCTCTGGAGGTATGGAGCTATGGAGCCCTGGAGCTATGGAGCCCTGGAGCTATGGAAGTATGGAGCTCTGGTGCTATGGAGCTATGGAGCTCTGGTGCTATGGAGCTATGGAGCTCTGGAGCTATGGAGCTCTGGAGGTATGGAGCTATGGAGCTCTGGAGGTATGGAGCTATGGAGCTATGGAAGTATGGAGCTCTGGTGCTATGGAGCTATGGAGCTCTGGTGCTATGGAGCTATGGAGCTCTGGTGCTATGGAGCTATGGAGCTATGGAGCTCTGGAAGTATGGAGCTCTGGTGCTATGGAGCTATGGAGCTCTGGTGCTATGGAGCTATGGAGCTCTGGTGCTATGGAGCTATGGAGCTCTGGTGCTATGGAGCTATGGTGCTATGGAGCTCTGGTGCTATGGAGCTATGGAGCTCTGGTGCTATGGAGCTATGGAGCTCTGGAGGTATGGAGCTCTGGAGGTATGGAGCTCTGGAGGTATGGAGCTTTGGAGCCCTGGAGCTCTGGAGGTATGGAGCTATGGTGCTATGGAGCTCTGAAGCCATGGAGCTCTGGTGCTATGGAGCTATGGAGCTCTGGTGCTATGGAGCTATGGAGGTATGGAGCTATGGAGCCCTGGAGCTCTGGAGGTATGGAGCTATGGTGCTATGGAGCTCTGAAGCCATGGAGCTCTGGTGCTATGGAGCTCTGGAGCTCTGGAGGTATGGAGCTCTGGAGGTATGGAGCTATGGAGCCCTGGAGCTCTGGAGGTATGGAGCTATGGTGCTATGGAGCTCTGAAGCCATGGAGCTCTGGTGCTATGGAGCTCTGGAGCTCTGGAGGTATGGAGCTCTGGAGGTATGGAGCTCTGGAGGTATGGAGCTATGGAGCCCTGGAGCTCTGGAGGTATGGAGCTATGGTGCTATGGAGCTCTGAAGCCATGGAGCTCTGGTGCTATGGAGCTCTGGAGGTATGGAGCTCTGGAGGTATGGAGCTCTGGAGGTATGGAGCTATGGAGCCCTGGAGCTCTGGAGGTATGGAGCTATGGTGCTATGGAGCTCTGAAGCCATGGAGCTCTGGTGCTATGGAGCTATGGAGCTCTGGTGCTATGGAGCTATGGAGGTATGGAGCCACCAGCCAGCACCCTCCGTGGCTGGATCAATGGAAGTGTTTTAGGTACCAGGCAGCCAAAGGGCCGAGGCCTCACGCTCGACCACGCCGGCGCAGAGTTCCAGCCGCTCGGATAAGCTCTGTCACTCACCCGCCGCGCAGCCACCGGTAACGGGGAAATGTCGCCGCCTTGTGGACACGCCGTTGTAAATGAATGGGCTTTCGCACTTAGTGCAATTTTCGCCAACTCTCTGACTTAGAGCTATGGAAGTATGGAGCTATGGAGCCACCAGCCACCCAGGCTGGAGCTCTGGAGCTCTGGAGGTATGGAGCTCTGGTGCTATGGAAGTATGGAGCTCTGGTGCTATGGAAGTATGGAGCTATGGAGGTATGGAAGTATGGAGCTATGGAAGTATGGAGCTATGGAGCTCTGGAAGTATGGAGCTATGGAGCTCTGGAGGTATGGAGCCCTGGAGCTATGGAGCCCTGGAGCTATGGAAGTATGGAGCTCTGGTGCTATGGAGCTATGGAGCTCTGGTGCTATGGAGCTATGGAGCTATGGAGCTCTGGAGCTATGGAGCTCTGGAGGTATGGAGCTATGGAGCTATGGAGCTCTGGAGGTATGGAGCTATGGAGCTATGGAAGTATGGAGCTCTGGTGCTATGGAGCTATGGAGCTCTGGTGCTATGGAGCTATGGAGCTCTGGTGCTATGGAGCTATGGAGCTATGGAGCTCTGGAAGTATGGAGCTCTGGTGCTATGGAGCTATGGAGCTCTGGTGCTATGGAGCTATGGAGCTCTGGTGCTATGGAGCTCTGGTGCTATGGAGCTCTGGTGCTATGGAGCTATGGAGCTCTGGTGCTATGGAGCTCTGGAGGTATGGAGCTCTGGAGGTATGGAGCTCTGGAGGTATGGAGCTATGGAGCCCTGGAGCTCTGGAGGTATGGAGCTATGGTGCTATGGAGCTCTGAAGCCATGGAGCTCTGGTGCTATGGAGCTATGGAGCTCTGGTGCTATGGAGCTATGGAGCTATGGAGCTCTGGAAGTATGGAGCTCTGGTGCTATGGAGCTATGGAGCTCTGGTGCTATGGAGCTATGGAGCTATGGAGCTATGGAGCTATGGAGCTCTGGTGCTATGGAGCTCTGGTGCTATGGAGCTCTGGTGCTATGGAGCTATGGAGCTCTGGTGCTATGGAGCTATGGAGCTCTGGAGGTATGGAGCTCTGGAGGTATGGAGCTCTGGAGGTATGGAGCTATGGAGCCCTGGAGCTCTGGAGGTATGGAGCTATGGTGCTATGGAGCTCTGAAGCCATGGAGCTCTGGTGCTATGGAGCTCTGGAGCTCTGGAGGTATGGAGCTCTGGAGGTATGGAGCTATGGAGCCCTGGAGCTCTGGAGGTATGGAGCTATGGTGCTATGGAGCTCTGAAGCCATGGAGCTCTGGTGCTATGGAGCTCTGGAGCTCTGGAGGTATGGAGCTCTGGAGGTATGGAGCTCTGGAGGTATGGAGCTATGGAGCCCTGGAGCTCTGGAGGTATGGAGCTATGGTGCTATGGAGCTCTGAAGCCATGGAGCTCTGGTGCTATGGAGCTCTGGAGGTATGGAGCTCTGGAGGTATGGAGCTCTGGAGGTATGGAGCTATGGAACCCTGGAGCTCTGGAGGTATGGAGCTATGGTGCTATGGAGCTCTGAAGCCATGGAGCTCTGGTGCTATGGAGCTCTGGAGGTATGGAGCTCTGGAGGTATGGAGCTCTGGAGGTATGGAGCTATGGAGCCCTGGAGCTCTGGAGGTATGGAGCTATGGTGCTATGGAGCTCTGAAGCCATGGAGCTCTGGTGCTATGGAGCTATGGAGCTCTGGTGCTATGGAGCTATGGAGGTATGGAGCCACCAGCCAGCACCCTCCGTGGCTGGATCAATGGAAGTGTTTTAGGTACCAGGCAGCCAAAGGGCCGAGGCCTCACGCTCGACCACGCCGGCGCAGAGTTCCAGCCGCTCGGATAAGCTCTGTCACTCACCCGCCGCGCAGCCACCGGTAACGGGGAAATGTCGCCGCCTGGCGGACACGCCGTTGTAAATGAATGGGCTTTCGCACTTAGTGCAATTTTCGCCAACTCTCTGACTTAGAGCTATGGAAGTATGGAGCTATGGAGCCACCAGCCACCCAGGCTGGAGCTATGGAGCTCTGGAGGTATGGAGCTCAGGTGCTATGGAAGTATGGAGCTATGGAGCTATGGAAGTATGGAGCTATGGAGCTATGGAGCTCTGGAAGTATGGAGCTATGGAGCTCTGGAGGTATGGAGCTATGGAGCCCTGGAGCCCTGGAGCTATGGAGCTCTGGTGCTATGGAGGTATGGAGCTCTGGAGGTATGGAGCTCTGGAGGTATGGAGCTATGGAGCTATGGAGCCCTGGAGCTATGGAGCTATGGAGCCCTGGAGCTATGGAGCTATGGAGCCCTGGAGCTATGGAGCTATGGAGCTCTGGTGCTATGGAGCTATGGAGCTCTGGTGCTATGGAGCTATGGAGCTCTGGTGCTATGGAGCTATGGAGCTCTGGTGCTATGGAGCTATGGAGCTCTGGAAGTATGGAGCTATGGAGCTCTGGAGGTATGGAGCTATGGAGCCCTGGAGCTATGGAGCCCTGGAGCTATGGAAGTATGGAGCTCTGGTGCTATGGAGCTATGGAGCTCTGGTGCTATGGAGCTATGGAGCTCTGGAGCTATGGAGCTCTGGAGGTATGGAGCTATGGAGCTATGGAGCTCTGGAGGTATGGAGCTATGGAGCTATGGAAGTATGGAGCTCTGGTGCTATGGAGCTATGGAGCTCTGGTGCTATGGAGCTATGGAGCTATGGAGCTCTGGAAGTATGGAGCTCTGGTGCTATGGAGCTATGGAGCTCTGGTGCTATGGAGCTATGGAGCTCTGGTGCTATGGAGCTATGGAGCTCTGGTGCTATGGAGCTCTGGTGCTATGGAGCTCTGGTGCTATGGAGCTATGGAGCTCTGGTGCTATGGAGCTATGGAGCTCTGGAGGTATGGAGCTCTGGAGGTATGGAGCTCTGGAGGTATGGAGCTTTGGAGCCCTGGAGCTCTGGAGGTATGGAGCTATGGTGCTATGGAGCTCTGAAGCCATGGAGCTCTGGTGCTATGGAGCTCTGGAGCTCTGGAGGTATGGAGCTCTGGAGGTATGGAGCTATGGAGCCCTGGAGCTCTGGAGGTATGGAGCTATGGTGCTATGGAGCTCTGAAGCCATGGAGCTCTGGTGCTATGGAGCTATGGAGCTCTGGTGCTATGGAGCTATGAAGGTATGGAGCCACCAGCCAGCACCCTCCGTGGCTGGATCAATGGAAGTGTTTTAGGTACCAGGCAGCCAAAGGGCCGAGGCCTCACGCTCGACCACGCCGGCGCAGAGTTCCAGCCGCTCGGATAAGCTCTGTCACTCACCCGCCGCGCAGCCACCGGTAACGGGGAAATGTCGCCGCCTTGTGGACACGCCGTTGTAAATGAATGGGCTTTCGCACTTAGTGCAATTTTCGCCAACTCTCTGACTGGAACTATGGAAGTATGGAGCTATGGAGCCACCAGCCACCCAGGCTGGAGCTATGGAGCTCTGGAGGTATGGAGCTCTGGTGCTATGGAAGTATGGAGCTATGGAGCTATGGAAGTATGGAGCTATGGAGCTATGGAGCTCTGGAAGTATGGAGCTATGGAGCTCTGGAGGTATGGAGCTATGGAGCCCTGGAGCCCTGGAGCTATGGAGCCCTGGAGCTATGGAGCTATGGAGCCCTGGAGCTATGGAGCTATGGAGCCCTGGAGCTATGGAGCTATGGAGCTCTGGTGCTATGGAGCTATGGAGCTCTGGTGCTATGGAGCTATGGAGCTCTGGTGCTATGGAGCTATGGAGCTCTGGTGCTATGGAGCTATGGAGCTCTGGAAGTATGGAGCTATGGAGCTCTGGAGGTATGGAGCTATGGAGCTCTGGAGGTATGGAGCTATGGAGCCCTGGAGCTATGGAGCCCTGGAGCTATGGAAGTATGGAGCTCTGGTGCTATGGAGCTATGGAGCTCTGGTGCTATGGAGCTATGGAGCTCTGGAGCTATGGAGCTCTGGAGGTATGGAGCTATGGAGCTCTGGAGGTATGGAGCTATGGAGCTATGGAAGTATGGAGCTCTGGTGCTATGGAGCTATGGAGCTCTGGTGCTATGGAGCTATGGAGCTCTGGTGCTATGGAGCTATGGAGCTATGGAGCTCTGGAAGTATGGAGCTCTGGTGCTATGGAGCTATGGAGCTCTGGTGCTATGGAGCTATGGAGCTCTGGTGCTATGGAGCTATGGAGCTCTGGTGCTATGGAGCTATGGTGCTATGGAGCTCTGGTGCTATGGAGCTATGGAGCTCTGGTGCTATGGAGCTATGGAGCTCTGGAGGTATGGAGCTCTGGAGGTATGGAGCTCTGGAGGTATGGAGCTTTGGAGCCCTGGAGCTCTGGAGGTATGGAGCTATGGTGCTATGGAGCTCTGAAGCCATGGAGCTCTGGTGCTATGGAGCTATGGAGCTCTGGTGCTATGGAGCTATGGAGGTATGGAGCCACCAGCCAGCACCCTCCGTGGCTGGATCAATGGAAGTGTTTTAGGTACCAGGCAGCCAAAGGGCCGAGGCCTCACGCTCGACCACGCCGGCGCAGAGTTCCAGCCGCTCGGATAAGCTCTGTCACTCACCCGCCGCGCAGCCACCGGTAACGGGGAAATGTCGCCGCCTTGTGGACACGCCGTTGTAAATGAATGGGCTTTCGCACTTAGTGCAATTTTCGCCAACTCTCTGACTTAGAGCTATGGAAGTATGGAGCTATGGAGCCACCAGCCACCCAGGCTGGAGCTCTGGAGCTCTGGAGGTATGGAGCTCTGGTGCTATGGAAGTATGGAGCTCTGGTGCTATGGAAGTATGGAGCTATGGAAGTATGGAGCTATGGAAGTATGGAGCTATGGAGCTATGGAGCTATGGAAGTATGGAGCTATGGAAGTCTGGAGCTATGGAGCTCTGGGGCTATGGAAGTATGGAGCTCTGGGGCTATGGAAGTATGGAGCTATGGAGCTCCGGGGCTATGGAGCTCCGGGGCTATGGAGCTATGGAGCTCCGGGGCTATGGAGCTCTGGAGCTACGGAAGTATGGATGATCCAGCACCCTCCGTGGCTGACCGCTGGTGCTCGGGGCCGGTGAACTCGGCACCCGCCGGAGGCGGGTGCCTCGGTGACCGCTGTCGCTTGGGGCCAGTGAACTCGGCACCCGCCTTCGGCGGGTGCCTCGGTGACCGGTTGTCGCTTGGGGCCGGTGAACTCGGCACCCGCCTTCGGCGGGTGCCTCGGTGACCGGTTGTCGCTTGGGGCCGGTGAACTCGGCACCCGCCTTCGGCGGGTGCCTCGGTGACCGGTTGTCGCTTGGGGCCGGTGAACTCGGCACCCGCCTTCGGCGGGTGCCTCGGTGTCGGTCGGGGTTGGTGCTTGGGGACCGGCTTCGCTTCTGGAAGTCTGGGGGAGGCGGTCTGGTGGTGGTGGCCGACGTTGATGGTGGTGGGGCGGGAAGAAGAAGGTTATAGTCCCCAGCCCGCCGCATAGGAAAATTTTAGGTACCAGGAGTGGATTTTTTTTTGCACCGGCGGTTAGGGGCCGACGCCTTGGTTTGGTGTC
>NW_028232290.1:52500-61699 GCF_054491065.1 Syngnathus leptorhynchus | reverse complement strand
GAACCCGGAAGACGAAAAACGCCGCTCTCCGCCCGGAGCTCATGACAAACGAAAAATTTTCTAAGTGCCAACGGCACTAGCGAGCGAATGTGTCCGCTCGGCGCTGGTTCCCGGGTCGAACCCGGAAGACAAAAAACGCCGGTCTCCGCCCGGAGCTCATGACAAACGAAAAATTTTCTAAGTGCCAACGGCACTAGCGAGCGAATGTGTCCGCTCGGCGCTGGTTCCCGGGTCGAACCCGGAAGACGAAAAACGCCGGTCTCCGCCCGGAGCTCATGACAAACGAAAAATTTTCTAAGTGCCAACGGCACTAGCGAGCGAATGTGTCCGCTCGGCGCTGGTTCCCGGGTCGGACCCGGAAGACGAAAAACGCCGGTCTCCGCCCGGAGCTCATGACAAACGAAATATTTTCTAAGTGCCAACGGCACTAGCGAGCGAATGTGTCCGCTCGGCGCTGGTTCCCGGGTCGAACCCGGAAGACGAAAAACGCCGGTCTCCGCCCGGAGCTCATGACAAACGAAAAATTTTCTAAGTGCCAACGGCACTTGCGAGCGAATGTGTCCGCTCGGCGCTGGTTCCCGGGTCGGACCCGGAAGACGAAAAACGCCGGTCCTCGCCTGGAGGTCCCAGCAAAATCGGCGAAAAAACGACTAAGTGTCAACTTTCGAAAAAACGGCTAAGTGTCGACTTTCGAAAAAACGGCTAAGTGTCAACTTTCGAAAAAACGGCTAAGTGTCAACTTTCGAAAAAACGACTAAGTGCCCACGGCTCTGCGGGGCTTGTGAGTCCGCCCCGCGCCGGTTCGGCGGTCGGCCTCAAAAAGCAAAAAATCAGCCTCTCTCCCTGGAGCTCACCAAAAATTTGTCGAAATTTTTCTAAGTTCTCCTCGAGGTACCAGGGGGTGAGGTACCCGGGCTAAGGTGCAGTACCTTTTTTGGTCTTCAGGTGCGCCAGAGTACAATGAAATGGTCCCAGTAGTCAGTGTACTCATCGACTTTCCCCCGTTTTCCAAAGCACCTCGTTTACGAGTATGGAGGAGATGGTGCTGGTCTCCCCACGGCGTCGGACACGCCGTCCTCGACAGCACAAGGTCGGATAGAAGACCTGGAAAGCGCCGTGGCACGCGCTGGAGGTGGGCACTTTGGCGAAAAAACGACTAAGTGTCAACTTTCGAAAAAACGACTAAGTGTCAACTTTCGAAAAAACGGCTAAGTGTCAACTTTCGAAAAAACGACTAAGTGTCACCTCTCTGAAAAAATGGCAAAGTGTCGCCTCTCTGAAATTTTCTAAGTGCCCACGGCTCTGCGGGCTCGTGCATCCGAGCCGCGCCGGTTCTGCAACCGGCCTAGAATGACGAAAAATAACGGTCTCCTCCTGGAGCTCAGAGCCAATTGTGGCGAAAAAGTGGCAAAGTGCCCACGGCTCTGCGGGCTCGTGCATCCGACCCGCGCCGGTTCTGCAGCCGGCCTAGAATGACGAAAAATAACGGTCTCCTCCTGGAGCTCACAGCCAACTTGGCAAAAAGTTTCTAAGTGCCCACGGCCCTGCCGAGCTTTGGCGTCCGCCCAGCGCCGGTTCCGCAGTCGGCCTCGAATGACGAAAAATAACGGTCTCCTCCTGGAGCTCACAGCCAACTTGGCAAAAAGTTTCTAAGTGCCCACGGCCCTGCCGAGCTTTGGCGTCCGCTCAGCGCCGGTTCCGCAGTCGGCCTCGAATGACGAAAAATAACGGTCTCCTCCTGGAGCTCACAGCCAACTTGGCAAAAAGTTTCTAAGTGCCCACGGCCCTGCCGAGCTTTGGCGTCCGCCCAGCGCCGGTTCCGCAGTCGGCCTCGAATGACGAAAAATAACGGTCTCCTCCTGGAGCTCACAGCCAACTTGGCAAAAAGTTTCTAAGTGCCCACGGCCCTGCCGAGCTTTGGCGTCCGCTCAGCGCCGGTTCCGCAGTCGGCCTCGAATGACGAAAAATAACGGTCTCCTCCTGGAGCTCACAGCCAACTTGGCAAAAAGTTTCTAAGTGCCCACGGCCCTGCCGAGCTTTGGCGTCCGCCCAGCGCCGGTTCCGCAGTCGGCCTCGAATGACGAAAAATAACGGTCTCCTCCTGGAGCTCACAGCCAACTTGGCAAAAAGTTTCTAAGTGCCCACGGCCCTGCCGAGCTTTGGCGTCCGCCAGCGCCGGTTCCGCAGTCGGCCTCGAATGACGAAAAATAACGGTCTCCTCCTGGAGCTCACAGCCAACTTGGCAAAAAGTTTCTAAGTGCCCACGGCCCTGCCGAGCTTTGGCGTCCGCTCAGCGCCGGTTCCGCAGTCGGCCTCGAATGACGAAAAATAACGGTCTCCTCCTGGAGCTCACAGCCAACTTGGCAAAAAGTTTCTAAGTGCCCACGGCCCTGCCGAGCTTTGGCGTCCGCCCAGCGCCGGTTCCGCAGTCGGCCTCGAATGACGAAAAATAACGGTCTCCTCCTGGAGCTCACAGCCAACTTGGCAAAAAGTTTCTAAGTGCCCACGGCCCTGCCGAGCTTTGGCGTCCGCTCAGCGCCGGTTCCGCAGTCGGCCTCGAATGACGAAAAATAACGGTCTCCTCCTGGAGCTCACAGCCAACTTGGCAAAAAGTTTCTAAGTGCCCACGGCCCTGCCGAGCTTTGGCGTCCGCCCAGCGCCGGTTCCGCAGTCGGCCTCGAATGACGAAAAATAACGGTCTCCTCCTGGAGCTCACAGCCAACTTGGCAAAAAGTTTCTAAGTGCCCACGGCCCTGCCGAGCTTTGGCGTCCGCTCAGCGCCGGTTCCGCAGTCGGCCTCGAATGACGAAAAATAACGGTCTCCTCCTGGAGCTCACAGCCAACTTGGCAAAAAGTTTCTAAGTGCCCACGGCCCTGCCGAGCTTTGGCGTCCGCCCAGCGCCGGTTCCGCAGTCGGCCTCGAATGACGAAAAATAACGGTCTCCTCCTGGAGCTCACAGCCAACTTGGCAAAAAGTTTCTAAGTGTCACATCTCTGAAAAAACGGCTAAGTGTCGACTTTCGAAAAAACGGCAAAGTGTCACATCTCTGAAAAAACGGCTAAGTGTCGACTTTCGAAAAAACGGCTAAGTGTCAACTTTCGAAAAAACGGCTAAGTGTCGCCTCTCTGAAAAAACGGCAAAGTGTCAACTTTCGAAAAAACGACAGAGTGTCGCCTCTCTGAAAAAACGACTAAGTGTCGACTCTGAGAAAATGGCAAAGTGCCCACGGCTCTGCGGGCTCGTGCATCCGACCCGCGCCGGTTCCCCAGCCGGCCTGAAATAAGGCAAAACCAGCCTCTCCGCCTGGAGCTCAGAGCCAACTTGGCGAATATTTTCTAAGTGCCCACGGCTCTGCGTGGCTACGGCGTCTGCCCAGCGCCGGTTCCTGGGTCGAACCCCGAGGACGAGGAATGCCGGTCTCCGCCTGGAGGTCCCAGCTTAATCGGCGAAAATTTTCTAAGTGCCCACGGCTCTGCCGGGCTCGTGCATCCGACCCGCGCCGGTTCCCCAGCCGGCCTGAAATAAGGCAAAACCAGGCTCTCCCCCTGGAGCTCAGAGCCAATTGTGGCGAAAAAACGACTAAGTGTCAACTTTCGAAAAAACGACTAAGTGTCAACTTTCCAAAAAAACGGCTAAGTGTCGACTTTCGAAAAAACGGCTAAGTGTCAACTTTCGAAAAAACGACTAAGTGTCGCCTCTGAAAAAACGACTAAGTGTCGCCTCTCTGAAAAAACGACTAAGTGCCCACGGCTCTGGGGGGCTTGTGAGTCCGCCCCGCGCCGGTTCGGCGGTCGGCCTCAAAAAGCGAAAAATCAGCCTCTCTCCCTGGAGCTCACCAAAAATTTGTCGAAATTTTTCTAAGTTCTCCTCGAGGTACCAGGGGGTGAGGTACCCGGGCTAAGGTGCAGTACCTTTTTTGGTCTTCAGGTGCGCCAGAGTACAATGAAATGGTCCCAGTAGTCAGTGTACTCATCGACTTTCCCCCCGTTTTCCAAAGCACCCCGTTTACGAGTATGGAGGAGATGGTGCTGGTCTCCCCACGGCGTCGGACACGCCGTCCTCGACAGCACAAGGTCGGATAGAAGACCTGAAAAGCGCCGTGGCACGCGCTGGAGGTGTCACTGTGGCGAAAAAGTGACTAAGTGTCAACTTTCGAAAAAACGGCTAAGTGTCAACTTTCGAAAAAACGGCTAAGTGTCAACTTTCGAAAAAACGGCTAAGTGTCAACTTTCGAAAAAACGACTAAGTGTCGCCTCTCTGAAAAAACGGCAAAGTGTCAACTTTCGAAAAAACGACTAAGTGTCAACTTTCGAAAAAAACGACTAAGTGTCACCTCTCTGAAAAAATGGCAAAGTGTCAACTGCGAATGTGGTGGTGCATGGAAGGAAGTGGAGGACGGCCGGCTCCTTAAACACAGGCCGAAGAGGAGCGTCAGGGCCGGCTCCTTAAACACGGACCGAGTGTCGCCCTTAACACAGACCAAGCGGAGGACGGCCGCCTCCCTAAATACAGGCCGAACCGGAGCGCGAGGGCCGCTCCTTAAACACGGACCGAGTGTCGCCCTTAACACAGACCAAGGGGAGGACGGCCGCCTCCTTAAACACAGGCCGGAGAGGAGCGTCAGGGCCAGGCTCCTCAAACATGGACAGAGTTTCGCCCTTAACACAGACCAAGGGGAGGACGGCCGCCTCCTTAAACACAGGCCGGAGAGGAGCGTCAGGGCCAGGCTCCTCAAACATGGACCGAGTGTCGCCCTTAACACAGACCAAGGGGAGGACGGCCGCCTCCTTAAACACAGGCCGGAGAGGAGCGTCAGGGCCAGGCTCCTCAAACATGGACAGAGTGTCGCCCTTAACACAGACCAAGGGGAGGACGGCCGCCTCCTTAAACACAGGCCGGAGAGGAGCGTCAGGGCCAGGCTCCTCAAACATGGACCGAGTGTCGCCCTTAACACAGACCAAGGGGAGGACGGCCGCCTCCTTAAACACAGGCCGGAGAGGAGCGTCAGGGCCAGGCTCCTCAAACATGGACCGAGTGTCGCCCTTAACACGGACCAAGGGGAGGACGGCCGCCTCCTTAAACACAGGCCGGAGAGGAGCGTCAGGGCCAGGCTCCTCAAACATGGACCGAGTGTCGCCCTTAACACGGACCAAGGGGAGGACGGCCGCCTCCTTAAACACAGGCCGGAGAGGAGCGTCAGGGCCAGGCTCCTCAAACATGGACCGAGTGTCGCCCTTAACACAGACCAAGGGGAGGACGGCCGCCTCCTTAAACACAGGCCGGAGAGGAGCGTCAGGGCCAGGCTCCTCAAACATGGACCGAGTGTCGCCCTTAACACAGACCAAGCGGAGGACGGCCGCCTCCCTAAATACAGGCCGAACCGGAGCGCGAGTGTCGCTCCTTAAACACGGACCGAGTGGAGGACGGCCGCCTCCTTAAACACAGGCCGAACAAAATGACACAAAGTGTCAACTGCGAATGTTGTCCATCCAAGGAAGGAGCGTGATGCCCGGCCGGCTCCTTAAACACAGGCCGAGAGTCGCCCCGGACGGTCCGCCTCGCGGCGCCCGTCTGCTCGGATAAAATGACACAAAGTGTCAACTACGAATGTTGTCCATCCAAGGAAGGAGCGTGATGCCCGGCCGGCTCCTTAAACACAGGCCGAGAGTCGCCCCGGACGGTCCGCCTCGCGGCGCCCGTCTGCTCGGATAAAATGACACAAAGTGTCAACTGCGAATGTTGTCCATCCAAGGAAGGAGCGTGATGCCCGGCCGGCTCCTTAAACACAGGCCGAGAGTCGCCCCGGACGGTCCGCCTCGCGGCGCCCGCCCGCTCGGATAAAATGACACAAAGTGTCAACTACGAATGTTGTCCATCCAAGGAAGGAGCGTGATGCCCGGCCGGCTCCTTAAACACAGGCCGAGAGTCGCCCCGGACGGTCCGCCTCGCGGCGCCCGTCTGCTCGGATAAAATGACACAAAGTGTCAACTACGAATGTTGTCCATCCAAGGAAGGAGCGTGATGCCGGCCGGCTCCTTAAACACAGGCCGAGAGTCGCCCCGGACGGTCCGCCTCGCGGCGCCCGTCTGCTCGGATAAAATGACACAAAGTGTCAACTGCGAATGTTGTCCATCCAAGGAAGGAGCGTGATGCCCGGCCGGCTCCTTAAACACAGGCCGAGAGTCGCCCCGGACGGTCCGCCTCGCGGCGCCCGCCCGCTCGGATAAAATGACACAAAGTGTCAACTACGAATGTTGTCCATCCAAGGAAAAGGAGCGTGATGCCCGGCCGGCTCCTTAAACACAGGCCGAGAGTCGCCCCGGACGGTCGCCTCGCGGCGCCCGTCTGCTCGGATAAAATGACACAAAGTGTCAACTACGAATGTTGTCCATCCAAGGAGGGAGCGTGATGCCCGGCCGGCTCCGAAAACACAGGCCGAGAGTCGCCCCGGACGGTCCGCCTCGCGGCGCCCGTCTGCTCGGATAAAATGACACAAAGTGTCAACTGCGAATGTTGTCCATCCAAGGAAGGAGCGTGATGCCCGGCCGGCTCCTTAAACACAGGCCGAGAGTCGCCCCGGACGGTCCGCCTCGCGGCGCCCGCCCGCTCGGATAAAATGACACAAAGTGTCAACTACGAATGTTGTCCATCCAAGGAAGGAGCGTGATGCCCGGCCGGCTCCTTAAACACAGGCCGAGAGTCGCCCCGGACGGTCGCCTCGCGGCGCCCGTCTGCTCGGATAAAATGACACAAAGTGTCAACTACGAATGTTGTCCATCCAAGGAGGGAGCGTGATGCCCGGCCGGCTCCGAAAACACAGGCCGAGAGTCGCCCCGGACGGTCCGCCTCGCGGCGCCCGTCTGCTCGGATAAAATGACACAAAGTGTCAACTGCGAATGTTGTCCATCCAAGGAAGGAGCGTGATGCCCGGCCGGCTCCTTAAACACAGGCCGAGAGTCGCCCCGGACGGTCCGCCTCGCGGCGCCCGCCCGCTCGGATAAAATGACACAAAGTGTCAACTACGAATGTTGTCCATCCAAGGAGGGAGCGTGAGGCCCGGCCGGCTCCGAAAACACAGGCCGAGAGTCGCCCCGGACGGTCCGCCTCTCGAGGCGCCCGCCCGCTCGGATAAAATGACACAAAGTGTCAACTACGAATGTTGTCCATCCAAGGAGGGAGCGTGAGGCCCGGCCGGCTCCGAAAACACAGGCCGAGAGTCGCCCCGGACGGTCCGCCTCTCGAGGCGCCCGCCCGCTCGGATAAAATGACACAAAGTGTCAACTACGAATGTTGTCCATCCAAGGAGGGAGCGTGATGCCCGGCCGGCTCCGAAAACACAGGCCGAGATTCGACCCCGGACGGGCCGTCTTCTCCCGGCGCCCGCCCGCGTACGCCCCCCATCCCCGGTCGCCCGTCTGCTCCCGGCGGGCCTCCGAGTACCCCCTCACCCAACTGACCGACTGGCACTCATGACCCGCCTTGGTAGGGCCTCCATCGGCCTCGGCTCGTCCGACGTCGGGTGGACGGTTCCTACCCACTGCGGGTCGCACTCTAGCGCCCCGGCCGCCGCGTGAGCGTGCGCTCCCCGCGCCGCCCCGCAGGCCCCGGCGCGACCGTACTGCGGCGAGACCGAGACGACCCGGTTTGGCATCCATCCCACCTAGCCACGATCCACGGAGGCCGAGCGAGCGGCTGAGTGTCGGGCGCCGCGCGTGCGAGCGTCCGCCGGCCGCGCCGGTCCTTCCGCGAATGTCGTTTCTCAAACCCTCCGGCTTGATAGCGGCGGCACCACGGGAAGCCGTCCACACACACCGTCCGACCTCTATCCGAAAAGCCTTCCCGACCAACCGCGGTCGCGGGGGCGTCTGTCGCTCCGCATCGGGGGGGCGTATGGCTTCCGCGCTACGCGCTGCGGGCTCGGGGGGGCCGCAACGGCTGAGTCTGACTCGGCCGGGGCGCAGCTTCCCTCCCGGCAGTCAGCAATAGTGCCGATCGCGCCTGCCACCAGCCCCCTCCCCGACGGGTTCGTCGGCGCCGGCTGGCCGCCGTCCGCCTTCGTTCCCCGAGGGTTCCCAACCAGCGCCGATCCAACTCCGCATCCTGGCCGCACGCAGTGCGTGCCTCGCGCGGGTAAGTCGCCGGCGCAGCGCCGCAGCTCCCGACCCCCGCGTACGGGAATAGTTGAGGGCCTCAGCGGGCCGCACCGACCGAGTCCGACTCGGGCCGGGGCGCAGATTCCCGCTTGGGTGACCGAACGTTCTCTGCTCGGGCCGGAGGGCCGACGCCCGTCCCCCCCCGTCGTCCCCCACGGACCGCCTCCGAGGCCACTTCGCACGGCTCATCCTCGGCTCCCTACCAATGCTTAATCGATGGGGCCGCCCGGCCGGATTCGCGCCACCCTGTCCACCGCGAGTCTCCCCAGACTAACCCGAGTTACCGCCCAGCTCGCCTAACCTTGCACTCGCTCTGCCAAACGGTCGTGTAGTCGGCGGGCCGTCCTACGGGTCGCCCTCCCTCCCCAAACGCGCGGCGGGATAGCGGCAAGGCGGCGGCGGCGGCCAGCGGCGTCGGGGCGCTCGCACCGGAGAAGAGGCGTCTTACGAGGCCGGGCGCAGCTCCCTCTCGTTTACTTGCTGAGTAGCGGCGCTCGAAGGTTCCGCGGCGAGCGCGGCTCATCCCATTGAATGTCCCTGCACCAGGCTCCATCGAAGGGCCGCCCGGCCGGATTCGCACCCCCCTGTCCACCGCGAAGTCCCCTCGACTAACCCGAGTTACCGCCCAGTTCGCCTAACCTTGCATCGCCCCGCCAAACGAGCGAGTTGTCGGCCGTCCTGCGGGTCGCCACCGGCCCCAAACGTGCGGAGGGATAGCGGCAAGGCGGCGGCGGCGGCCAGCGGCGTCGGGGTCGACCTAGCACCGGAGAAGAGGTGTCTTACGAGGCCGGGCGCAGCTCCTCTCGTTTAGGGGTCCGCGAGGGTCGCATTCGAGGTTCCGCGTCCTCGGCTTCGGCTGCGCCGGGTCCAGCCCGATCCATCTCACCCCGCGGCAGCGTCAGACCACCTAGAGCCCCCGCGAACCGCGGCCGGCGTCCGGAAAACAGTCGCGCGAGCCCCCGCTCCGGCGGGCCGGCGAGCGAGAGGCGCTACCCAGCCACCCTCTCTCCTACCTGGTTGATCCTGCCAGTAGCATATGCTTGTC
>NW_028232290.1:27500-42500 GCF_054491065.1 Syngnathus leptorhynchus | reverse complement strand
GCTCCATAGCTCCATAGCACCAGAGCTCCATAGCTCCATAGCACCAGAGCTCCATAGCTCCATAGCACCAGAGCTCCATAGCTCCATAGCACCAGAGCTCCATAGCTCCATAGCACCAGAGCTCCATAGCTCCATAGCTCCAGGGCTCCATAGCTCCAGGGCTCCATAGCTCCATAGCTCCAGGGCTCCATAGCTCCAGGGCTCCAGGGCTCCATAGCTCCAGGGCTCCAGGGCTCCAGGGCTCCATAGCTCCATACCTCCAGAGCTCCATAGCTCCATAGCACCAGAGCTCCATAGCTCCATAGCACCAGAGCTCCATAGCTCCATAGCACCAGAGCTCCATAGCTCCATAGCACCAGAGCTCCATAGCTCCATAGCTCCAGCCTGGGTGGCTGGTGGCTCCATAGCTCCATACTTCCATAGCTCCAGTCAGAGAGTTGGCTAAAATTGCACTAAGTGCGAAAGCCCATTCATTTACAACGGCGTGTCCACAAGGCGGCGACATTTCCCCGTTACCGGTGGCTGCGCGGCGGGTGAGTGACAGAGCTTATCCGAGCGGCTGGAACTCTGCGCCGGCGTGGTCGAGCGTGAGGCCTCGGCCCTTTGGCTGCCTGGTACCTAAAACACTTCCATTGATCCAGCCTCGGAGGGTGCTGGCTGGTGGCTCCATACCTCCATAGCTCCATACCTCCAGAGCTCCATAGCTCCATAGCACCAGAGCTCCATAGCTCCATAGCACCAGAGCTCCATAGCTCCATAGCACCAGAGCTCCATAGCTCCATAGCACCAGAGCTCCATAGCTCCATAGCACCAGAGCTCCATAGCTCCATAGCTCCATAGCACCAGAGCTCCATAGCACCAGAGCTCCATAGCTCCATAGCACCAGAGCTCCATAGCTCCATAGCACCAGAGCTCCATAGCTCCATAGCTCCAGGGCTCCATAGCTCCAGGGCTCCATAGCTCCATAGCTCCATAGCTCCAGGGCTCCATAGCTCCAGGGCTCCAGGGCTCCATAGCTCCAGGGCTCCAGGGCTCCATAGCTCCATACCTCCAGAGCTCCATAGCTCCATAGCGCCATACTTCCATAGCTCCAGAGCTCCATACTTCCATAGCACCAGAGCTCCATAGCTCCAGAGCTCCATAGCTCCAGCCTGGGTGGCTGGTGGCTCCATAGCTCCATACTTCCATAGCTCCAGTCAGAGAGTTGGCGAAAATTGCACTAAGTGCGAAAGCCCATTCATTTACAACGGCGTGTCCACAAGGCGGCGACATTTCCCCGTTACCGGTGGCTGCGCGGCGGGTGAGTGACAGAGCTTATCCGAGCGGCTGGAACTCTGCGCCGGCGTGGTCGAGCGTGAGGCCTCGGCCCTTTGGCTGCCTGGTACCTAAAACACTTCCATTGATCCAGCCACGGAGGGTGCTGGCTGGTGGCTCCATAGCTCCATACCTCCAGAGCTCCAGAGCTCCATAGCACCAGAGCTCCATAGCTCCATAGCACCAGAGCTCCATAGCACCAGAGCTCCATAGCTCCATAGCACCAGAGCTCCATAGCTCCATAGCACCAGAGCTCCATAGCTCCATAGCACCAGAGCTCCATAGCTCCATAGCACCAGAGCTCCATAGCTCCATAGCACCAGAGCTCCATAGCTCCATAGCACCAGAGCTCCATAGCTCCATAGCACCAGAGCTCCATAGCTCCATAGCACCAGAGCTCCATAGCTCCATAGCACCAGAGCTCCATAGCTCCATAGCACCAGAGCTCCATAGCTCCATAGCTCCAGCCTGGGTGGCTGGTGGCTCCATAGCTCCATACTTCCATAGCTCCAGTCAGAGAGTTGGCTAAAATTGCACTAAGTGCGAAAGCCCATTCATTTACAACGGCGTGTCCACAAGGCGGCGACATTTCCCCGTTACCGGTGGCTGCGCGGCGGGTGAGTGACAGAGCTTATCCGAGCGGCTGGAACTCTGCGCCGGCGTGGTCGAGCGTGAGGCCTCGGCCCTTTGGCTGCCTGGTACCTAAAACACTTCCATTGATCCAGCCACGGAGGGTGCTGGCTGGTGGCTCCATAGCTCCATACCTCCAGAGCTCCAGAGCTCCATAGCACCAGAGCTCCATAGCTCCATAGCACCAGAGCTCCATAGCACCAGAGCTCCATAGCTCCATAGCACCAGAGCTCCATAGCTCCATAGCACCAGAGCTCCATAGCTCCATAGCACCAAGCTCCATAGCTCCATAGCTCCATAGCACCAGAGCTCCATAGCTCCATAGCACCAGAGCTCCATAGCTCCATAGCACCAGAGCTCCATAGCTCCATAGCACCAGAGCTCCATAGCTCCATAGCACCAGAGCTCCATAGCTCCATAGCACCAGAGCTCCATAGCTCCATAGCACCAGAGCTCCATAGCTCCATAGCACCAGAGCTCCATAGCTCCATAGCACCAGAGCTCCATAGCTCCATAGCTCCAGGGCTCCATAGCTCCATAGCTCCAGGGCTCCATAGCTCCAGGGCTCCAGGGCTCCATAGCTCCAGGGCTCCATAGCTCCAGGGCTCCAGGGCTCCATAGCTCCATACCTCCAGAGCTCCATACCTCCAGAGCTCCAGAGCTCCATAGCACCAGAGCTCCATGGCTTCAGAGCTCCATAGCACCATAGCTCCATACCTCCAGAGCTCCAGGGCTCCATAGCTCCATAGCTCCATAGCTCCATAGCTCCATACCTCCAGAGCTCCATAGCACCAGAGCTCCATGGCTCCATAGCTCCAGCCTGGGTGGCTGGTGGCTCCATAGCTCCATACTTCCATAGCTCCAGTCAGAGAGTTGGCGAAAATTGCACTAAGTGCGAAAGCCCATTCATTTACAACGGCGTGTCCGCCAGGCGGCGACATTTCCCCGTTACCGGTGGCTGCGCGGCGGGTGAGAGTGACAGAGCTTATCCGAGCGGCTGGAACTCTGCGCCGGCGTGGTCGAGCGGCTGGCCTCGGTAGTTGAGGTACCAGGGGTGGGGCGGGGAGCTCCAGGCGGGTCTTGTGAGAGAGTGAAGCCGAGCGGCTGGAACTCTCGGCCGGCCTGGTCGAGCGGCTGGCCTCGGTAGTTGAGGTACCAGGGGCGGGCTGGGGAGCTCCAGGCGGGGCTTGTGAGAGAGTGAAGCCGAGCGGCTGGAACTCTGGGCCGGCCTGGTCGAGCGGCTGGCCTCGGTAGTTGAGGTACCAGGGGTGGGCTGGGGAGCTCCAGGCGGGGCTTGTGAGAGAGTGTAGCCGAGCGGCTGGAACTCTGGGCCGGCGTGGTTGAGCAGCATGCCCGCGGAGGTGGCTCTTCCATAGGCAGGGAGGGTGCTGGAGCTCCACACTTCCATAGGCAGGGAGGGTGCTGGAGCTCCACACTTCCATAGGCAGGGAGGGTGCTGGAGCTCCACACTTCCATAGGCAGGGAGGGTGCTGGAGCTCCACACTTCCATAGGCAGGGAGGGTGCTGGAGCTCCACACTTCCATAGGCAGGGAGGGTGCTGGAGCTCCACACTTCCATAGGCAGGGAGGGTGCTGGCACATCCACACTTCCAGCCACGGAGGCTGGCACTTCCACCTTGCTTGCTAAGTCGGCGTGATCTTGCCCAAAAAAGTCCCTCCTC
The DNA here is from genome assembly GCF_054491065.1 of Syngnathus leptorhynchus. NCBI lineage: Eukaryota > Metazoa > Chordata > Actinopteri > Syngnathiformes > Syngnathidae > Syngnathus > Syngnathus leptorhynchus. The sequence continues at coordinate 38,875 of NW_028232290.1, read as the reverse complement.
ACCTCCAGCTGGAAGTGGAAAAAAATCCTCCACCTGCTTGGCCGAGGTTCTGGAAGCCAGCAGCTCGCAGAATGTTGCCAAAGTTTCACTGGAAGGAAAAGAAAAGAGAAGACCGAGTGCGCATTTCACCTACCGCCGAATGTCCCACAAGAGGGAAGTGTCACTCCGTCGCAGAATCTGCGCCGACGCACTCGGCACCCTTCGAATTTATGGTGCCGGTGCGGGTGTTCTGGGTGCAAAAAGGCCGCCCAAGTGGTAGAAAAAAATCAGACTTCGTCTCTTAGGTCGAAATTAATGCCAAGTTTTGAAATGCGCTGGCAGGGGTGGACCAGGGCCCGTTAGAAGTGCTTAGGCGAGGTCCTGGAAGCCTAACCCGGCGTGATCTTGTGCAAAAAGCCGCTGCTGAGCTCCAGCTGGAAGTGTAAAAAGAACCGGGCTGGATCAAAAAAAGAACCGGGCGGCCCGTTAAAATTGCTTAGCCGAGGTCCTGGAACCCTAACCCGGCCGTGATCTTGTGCAAAAAGCCGCTGCTGAGCTCCAGCTGGAAGTGTAAAAAGAACCGGGCTGGTTCAAAAAAAGAACCGGGCGACCCGTTAGAAGTGCTTAGCCGAGGTCCTGGAAGCCTAACCCGGCGTGATCTTGTGCAAATAGCCGCTGCCGAGCTCCAGCTGGAAGTGTGAAAAGAACCGGGCTGGATAAAAAAAAGAACCGGGCTGGATCAAAAAAGAACCGGGCGACCCGTTAAAATTGCTTAGCCGAGGTCCTGGAAGCCTAACACGGCGTGTTCTTGTGCAAAAAACCGCTCCCGAGCTCCAGCTGGAAGTGTAAAAAGAACCGGGCTGGATAAAAAAAAGAACCGGGCTGGATCAAAAAAGAACCGGGCGACCCGTTAAAATTGCTTAGCCGAGGTCCTGGAAGCCTAACACGGCGTGATCTTGTGCAAAAAGCCGCTCCCGAGCTCCAGCTGGAAGTGTAAAAAGAACCGGGCTGGATAAAAAAAGAACCGGGCTGGATCAAAAAAGAACCGGGCGACCCGTTAAAATTGCTTAGCCGAGGTCCTGGAAGCCTAACACGGCGTGTTCTTGTGCAAAGAAGCCGCTCCCAAGCTCCAGCTGGAAGTGTAAAAAGAACCGGGCTGGATAAAAAAAAGAACCGGGCTGGATCAAAAAAGAACCGGGCGACCCGTTAAAATTGCTTAGCCGAGGTCCTGGAAGCCTAACACGGCGTGATCTTGTGCAAAAAGCCGCTCCCGAGCTCCAGCTGGAAGTGTAAAAAGAACCGGGCTGGATAAAAAAAGAACCGGGCTGGATAAAAAAAAGAACCGGGCGACCCGTTAAAATTGCTTAGCCGAGGTCCTGGAAGCCTAACACGGCGTGTTCTTGTGCAAAAAGCCGCTCCCGAGCTCCAGCTGGAAGTGTAAGAAAGAACCAGGCTGGATAAAAAAAAGAACCGGGCTGGATCAAAAAAGAACCGGGCGACCCGTTAAAATTGCTTAGCCGAGGTCCTGGAAGCCTAACACGGCGTGATCTTGTGCAAAAAGCCGCTCCCGAGCTCCAGCTGGAAGTGTAAAAAAGAACCGGGCTGGATAAAGAAAAGAACCGGGCTGGATAAAAAAAAGAACCGGGCGACCCGTTAAAATTGCTTAGCCGAGGTCCTGGAAGCCTAACACGGCGTGATCTTGTGCAAAAAGCCGCTCCCGAGCTCCAGCTGGAAGTGTAAAAAGAACCAGGCTGGATAAAAAAAAGAACCGGGCTGGATCAAAATAAGAACCGGGCGACCCGTTAAAATTGCTTAGCCGAGGTCCTGGAAGCCTAACACGGCGTGTTCTTGTGCAAAAAGCCGCTCCCGAGCTCCAGCTGGAAGTGTAAAAAGAACCAGGCTGGATAAAAAAAAGAACCGGGCTGGTTCAAAAAAGAACCGGGCAACCCGTTAAAATTGCTTAGCCGAGGTCCTGGAAGCCTAACACGGCGTGTTCTTGTGCAAAAAGCCGCTCCCGAGCTCCAGCTGGAAGTGTAAAAAGAACCAGGCTGGATAAAAAAAAGAACCGGGCTGGATCAAAAAAGAACCGGGCGACCCGTTAAAATTGCTTAGCCGAGGTCCTGGAAGCCTAACACGGCGTGTTCTTGTGCAAAAAGCCGCTCCCGAGCTCCAGCTGGAAGTGTAAAAAGAACCAGGCTGGATAAGAAAAAGAACCGGGCTGGTTCAAAAAAGAACCGGGCAACCCGTTAAAATTGCTTAGCCGAGGTCCTGGAAGCCTAACACGGCGTGATCTTGTGCAAAAAGCCGCTCCCGAGCTCCAGCTGGAAGTGTAAAAAGAACCGGGCTGGATAAAAAAAGAACCGGGCTGGATAAAAAAAAAGAACCGGGCGACCCGTTAAAATTGCTTAGCCGAGGTCCTGGAAGCCTAACACGGCGTGATCTTGTGCAAAAAGCCGCTCCCGAGCTCCAGCTGGAAGTGTAAAAAGAACCAGGCTGGATAAAAAAAAGAACCGGGCTGGATCAAAAAAGAACCGGGCGACCCGTTAAAATTGCTTAGCCGAGGTCCTGGAAGCCTAACACGGCGTGTTCTTGTGCAAAAAGCCGCTCCCGAGCTCCAGCTGGAAGTGTAAAAAGAACCAGGCTGGATAAAAAAAAGAACCGGGCTGGATCAAAAAAGAACCGGGCGACCCGTTAAAATTGCTTAGCCGAGGTCCTGGAAGCCTAACACGGCGTGTTCTTGTGCAAAAAGCCGCTCCCGAGCTCCAGCTGGAAGTGTAAAAAGAACCAGGCTGGATAAAAAAAAGAACCGGGCTGGATCAAAAAAGAACCGGGCGACCCGTTAAAATTGCTTAGCTGAGGTCCTGGAAGCCTAACACGGCGTGATCTTGTGCAAAAAGCCGCTCCCGAGCTCCAGCTGGAAGTGTAAAAAGAACCGGGCTGGATAAAAAAAAAGAACCGGGCTGGTTCAAAAAAGAACCGGGCAACCCGTTAAAATTGCTTAGCCGAGGTCCTGGAAGCCTAACCCGGCGTGATCTTGCCCGAAAGTCGGCCTCTATACTTCCATTTTAGGTACCAGGGGCTATTAGTGTACTTGGTCCCACTAGTCAGTGTACTCATCCAGTTACCCCCCGTTTTCCAAAACACCATCGGCACGTATAAGGGGGGGACTCTTGAGAGAGATGAGGTATATGGCAGCGCAACACCAATCCGCTCCGCGCTGGTTCCCATGTCGGCTACGGATGAATAAAACCAGCCTGTCCCCCCTGGAGCTCACGAGACACGGAATTTTTTCTAAGTGCCAACGGCTCTTCCGAGCAAACGTGTCCGCTCCGGCTGGTTCCCCCGTCGGCCTCGAATGACGAAAAATGCCGGTCTCCGCCCGGAGCTCATGACAAACGAAAAATTTTCTAAGTGCCAACGGCACTAGCGAGCGAATGTGTCCGCTCGGCGCTGGTTCCCGGGTCGAACCCGGAAGACGAAAAACGCCGCTCTCCGCCCGGAGCTCATGACAAACGAAAAATTTTCTAAGTGCCAACGGCACTAGCGAGCGAATGTGTCCGCTCGGCGCTGGTTCCCGGGTCGAACCCGGAAGACGAAAAACGCCGCTCTCCGCCCGGAGCTCATGACAAACGAAAAATTTTCTAAGTGCCAACGGCACTAGCGAGCGAATGTGTCCGCTCGGCGCTGGTTCCCGGGTCGAACCCGGAAGACGAAAAACGCCGCTCTCCGCCCGGAGCTCATGACAAACGAAAAATTTTCTAAGTGCCAACGGCACTAGCGAGCGAATGTGTCCGCTCGGCGCTGGTTCCCGGGTCGAACCCGGAAGACGAAAAACGCCGCTCTCCGCCCGGAGCTCATGACAAACGAAAAATTTTCTAAGTGCCAACGGCACTAGCGAGCGAATGTGTCCGCTCGGCGCTGGTTCCCGGGTCGAACCCGGAAGACAAAAAACGCCGGTCTCCGCCCGGAGCTCATGACAAACGAAAAATTTTCTAAGTGCCAACGGCACTAGCGAGCGAATGTGTCCGCTCGGCGCTGGTTCCCGGGTCGAACCCGGAAGACGAAAAACGCCGCTCTCCGCCCGGAGCTCATGACAAACGAAAAATTTTCTAAGTGCCAACGGCACTTGCGAGCGAATGTGTCCGCTCGGCGCTGGTTCCCGGGTCGGACCCGGAAGACGAAAAACGCCGGTCTCCGCCCGGAGCTCATGACAAACGAAAAATTTTCTAAGTGCCAACGGCACTAGCGAGCGAATGTGTCCGCTCGGCGCTGGTTCCCGGGTCGGACCCGGAAGACGAAAAACGCCGGTCCTCGCCTGGAGGTCCCAGCAAAATCGGCGAAAAAACGACTAAGTGTCAACTTTCGAAAAAACGACTAAGTGCCCACGGCTCTGCGGGGCTTGTGAGTCCGCCCCGCGCCGGTTCGGTGGTCGGCCTCAAAAAGCAAAAAATCAGCCTCTCTCCCTGGAGCTCACCTCGAGGTACCAGGGGGTGAGGTACCCGGGCTAAGGTGCAGTACCTTTTTTGGTCTTCAGGTGCGCCAGAGTACAATGAAATGGTCCCAGTAGTCAGTGTACTCATCGACTTTCCCCCCGTTTTCCAAAGCACCTCGTTTACGAGTATGGAGGAGATGGTGCTGGTCTCCCCACGGCGTCGGACACGCCGTCCTCGACAGCACAAGGTCGGATAGAAGACCTGGAAAGCGCCGTGGCACGCGCTGGAGGTGGGCACTTTGGCGAAAAAACGACTAAGTGTCAACTTTCGAAAAAACGACTAAGTGTCAACTTTCGAAAAAACGGCTAAGTGTCAACTTTCGAAAAAACGACTAAGTGTCACCTCTCTGAAAAAATGGCAAAGTGTCGCCTCTCTGAAATTTTTCTAAGTGCCCACGGCTCTGCGGGCTCGTGCATCCGAGCCGCGCCGGTTCTGCAACCGGCCTAGAATGACGAAAAATAACGGTCTCCTCCTGGAGCTCACAGCCAATTGTGGCGAAAAAGTGGCAAAGTGCCCACGGCCCTGCCGAGCTTTGGCGTCCGCTCAGCGCCGGTGCCGCAGTCGGCCTCGAATGACGAAAAATGACGGTCTCCTCCTGGAGCTCACAGCCAACTTGGCAAAAAGTTTCTAAGTGCCCACGGCCCTGCCGAGCTTTGGCGTCCGCCCAGCGCCGGTTCCGCAGTCGGCCTCGAATGACGAAAAATAACGGTCTCCTCCTGGAGCTCACAGCCAACTTGGCAAAAAGTTTCTAAGTGCCCACGGCCCTGCCGAGCTTTGGCGTCCGCTCAGCGCCGGTTCCGCAGTCGGCCTCGAATGACGAAAAATAACGGTCTCCTCCTGGAGCTCACAGCCAACTTGGCAAAAAGTTTCTAAGTGCCCACGGCCCTGCCGAGCTTTGGCGTCCGCCCAGCGCCGGTTCCGCAGTCGGCCTCGAATGACGAAAAATAACGGTCTCCTCCTGGAGCTCACAGCCAACTTGGCAAAAAGTTTCTAAGTGCCCACGGCCCTGCCGAGCTTTGGCGTCCGCTCAGCGCCGGTTCCGCAGTCGGCCTCGAATGACGAAAAATAACGGTCTCCTCCTGGAGCTCACAGCCAACTTGGCAAAAAGTTTCTAAGTGCCCACGGCCCTGCCGAGCTTTGGCGTCCGCCCAGCGCCGGTTCCGCAGTCGGCCTCGAATGACGAAAAATAACGGTCTCCTCCTGGAGCTCACAGCCAACTTGGCAAAAAGTTTCTAAGTGCCCACGGCCCTGCCGAGCTTTGGCGTCCGCCCAGCGCCGGTTCCGCAGTCGGCCTCGAATGACGAAAAATAACGGTCTCCTCCTGGAGCTCACAGCCAACTTGGCAAAAAGTTTCTAAGTGCCCACGGCCCTGCCGAGCTTTGGCGTCCGCCCAGCGCCGGTTCCGCAGTCGGCCTCGAATGACGAAAAATAACGGTCTCCTCCTGGAGCTCACAGCCAACTTGGCAAAAAGTTTCTAAGTGCCCACGGCCCTGCCGAGCTTTGGCGTCCGCCCAGCGCCGGTTCCGCAGTCGGCCTCGAATGACGAAAAATAACGGTCTCCTCCTGGAGCTCACAGCCAACTTGGCAAAAAGTTTCTAAGTGCCCACGGCCCTGCCGAGCTTTGGCGTCCGCCCAGCGCCGGTTCCGCAGTCGGCCTCGAATGACGAAAAATAACGGTCTCCTCCTGGAGCTCACAGCCAACTTGGCAAAAAGTTTCTAAGTGCCCACGGCCCTGCCGAGCTTTGGCGTCCGCCCAGCGCCGGTTCCGCAGTCGGCCTCGAATGACGAAAAATAACGGTCTCCTCCTGGAGCTCACAGCCAACTTGGCAAAAAGTTTCTAAGTGCCCACGGCCCTGCCGAGCTTTGGCGTCCGCCCAGCGCCGGTTCCGCAGTCGGCCTCGAATGACGAAAAATAACGGTCTCCTCCTGGAGCTCACAGCCAACTTGGCAAAAAGTTTCTAAGTGCCCACGGCCCTGCCGAGCTTTGGCGTCCGCCCAGCGCCGGTTCCGCAGTCGGCCTCGAATGACGAAAAATAACGGTCTCCTCCTGGAGCTCACAGCCAACTTGGCAAAAAGTTTCTAAGTGTCACATCTCTCAAAAAACGGCTAAGTGTCGACTTTCGAAAAAACGGCAAAGTGTCACATCTCTGAAAAAACGGCTAAGTGTCGACTTTCGAAAAAACGGCTAAGTGTCAACTTTCGAAAAAACGGCTAAGTGTCGCCTCTCTGAAAAAACGGCAAAGTGTCAACTTTCGAAAAAACGACAGAGTGTCGCCTCTCTGAAAAAACGACTAAGTGTCGACTCTGAGAAAATGGCAAAGTGCCCACGGCTCTGCGGGCTCGTGCATCCGACCCGCGCCGGTTCCCCAGCCGGCCTGATATAAGGCAAAACCAGCCTCTCCGCCTGGAGCTCAGAGCCAACTTGGCGAATATTTTCTAAGTGCCCACGGCTCTGCGTGGCTACGGCGTCTGCCCAGCGCCGGTTCCTGGGTCGAACCCCGAGGACGAGGAATGCCGGTCTCCGCCTGGAGGTCCCAGCTTAATCGGCGAAAATTTTCTAAGTGCCCACGGCTCTGCCGGGCTCGTGCATCCGACCCGCGCCGGTTCCCCAGCCGGCCTGAAATAAGGCAAAACCAGGCTCTCCCCCTGGAGCTCAGAGCCAATTGTGGCGAAAAAACGACTAAGTGTCAACTTTCGAAAAAACGACTAAGTGTCAACTTTCCAAAAAAACGGCTAAGTGTCGACTTTCGAAAAAACGGCTAAGTGTCAACTTTCGAAAAAACGACTAAGTGTCGCCTCTGAAAAAACGACTAAGTGTCGCCTCTCTGAAAAAACGACTAAGTGCCCACGGCTCTGCGGGGCTTGTGAGTCCGCCCCGCGCCGGTTCGGCGGTCGGCCTCAAAAAGCGAAAAATCAGCCTCTCTCCCTGGAGCTCACCAAAAATTTGTCGAAATTTTTCTAAGTTCTCCTCGAGGTACCAGGGGGTGAGGTACCCGGGCTAAGGTGCAGTACCTTTTTTGGTCTTCAGGTGCGCCAGAGTACAATGAAATGGTCCCAGTAGTCAGTGTACTCATCGACTTTCCCCCCGTTTTCCAAAGCACCCCGTTTACGAATATGGAGGAGATGGTGCTGGTCTCCCCACGGCGTCGGACACGCCGTCCTCGACAGCACAAGGTCGGATAGAAGACCTGAAAAGCGCCGTGGCACGCGCTGGAGGTGTCACTGTGGCGAAAAAGTGACTAAGTGTCAACTTTCGAAAAAACGGCTAAGTGTCAACTTTCGAAAAAACGGCTAAGTGTCAACTTTCGAAAAAACGGCTAAGTGTCACCTCTCTGAAAAAACGGCAAAGTGTCAACTTTCGAAAAAACGACTAAGTGTCAACTTTCGAAAAAACGACTAAGTGTCACCTCTCTGAAAAAATGGCAAAGTGTCAACTGCGAATGTGGTGGTGCATGGAAGGAAGTGGAGGACGGCCGCCTCCTTAAACACAGGCCGGAGAGGAGCGTCAGGGCCAGGCTCCTCAAACATGGACCGAGTGTCGCCCTTAACACAGACCAAGGGGAGGACGGCCGCCTCCTTAAACACAGGCCGGAGAGGAGCGTCAGGGCCAGGCTCCTCAAACATGGACCGAGTGTCGCCCTTAACACAGACCAAGGGGAGGACGGCCGCCTCCTTAAACACAGGCCGGAGAGGAGCGTCAGGGCCAGGCTCCTCAAACATGGACCGAGTGTCGCCCTTAACACAGACCAAGGGGAGGACGGCCGCCTCCTTAAACACAGGCCGGAGAGGAGCGTCAGGGCCAGGCTCCTCAAACATGGACAGAGTGTCGCCCTTAACACAGACCAAGGGGAGGACGGCCGCCTCCTTAAACACAGGCCGGAGAGGAGCGTCAGGGCCAGGCTCCTCAAACATGGACCGAGTGTCGCCCTTAACACAGACCAAGGGGAGGACGGCCGCCTCCTTAAACACAGGCCGGAGAGGAGCGTCAGGGCCAGGCTCCTCAAACATGGACAGAGTGTCGCCCTTAACACGGACCAAGGGGAGGACGGCCGCCTCCTTAAACACAGGCCGGAGAGGAGCGTCAGGGCCAGGCTCCTCAAACATGGACCGAGTGTCGCCCTTAACACGGACCAAGGGGAGGACGGCCGCCTCCTTAAACACAGGCCGGAGAGGAGCGTCAGGGCCAGGCTCCTCAAACATGGACCGAGTGTCGCCCTTAACACAGACCAAGGGGAGGACGGCCGCCTCCTTAAACACAGGCCGGAGAGGAGCGTCAGGGCCAGGCTCCTCAAACATGGACCGAGTGTCGCCCTTAACACGGACCAAGGGGAGGACGGCCGCCTCCTTAAACACAGGCCGGAGAGGAGCGTCAGGGCCAGGCTCCTCAAACATGGACCGAGTGTCGCCCTTAACACGGACCAAGGGGAGGACGGCCGCCTCCTTAAACACAGGCCGGAGAGGAGCGTCAGGGCCAGGCTCCTCAAACATGGACAGAGTGTCGCCCTTAACACAGACCAAGCGGAGGACGGCCGCCTCCCTAAATACAGGCCGAACCGGAGCGCGAGTGTCGCTCCTTAAACACGGACCGAGTGGAGGACGGCCGCCTCCTTAAACACAGGCCGAACAAAATGACACAAAGTGTCAACTGCGAATGTTGTCCATCCAAGGAAGGAGCGTGATGCCCGGCCGGCTCCTTAAACACAGGCCGAGAGTCGCCCCGGACGGTCCGCCTCGCGGCGCCCGTCTGCTCGGATAAAATGACACAAAGTGTCAACTACGAATGTTGTCCATCCAAGGAGGGAGCGTGATGCCCGGCCGGCTCCGAAAACACAGGCCGAGAGTCGCCCCGGACGGTCCGCCTCGCGGCGCCCGTCTGCTCGGATAAAATGACACAAAGTGTCAACTGCGAATGTTGTCCATCCAAGGAAGGAGCGTGATGCCCGGCCGGCTCCTTAAACACAGGCCGAGAGTCGCCCCGGACGGTCCGCCTCGCGGCGCCCGCCCGATCGGATAAAATGACACAAAGTGTCAACTACGAATGTTGTCCATCCAAGGAAGGAGCGTGATGCCCGGCCGGCTCCTTAAACACAGGCCGAGAGTCGCCCCGGACGGTCGCCTCGCGGCGCCCGTCTGCTCGGATAAAATGACACAAAGTGTCAACTACGAATGTTGTCCATCCAAGGAGGGAGCGTGATGCCCGGCCGGCTCCGAAAACACAGGCCGAGAGTCGCCCCGGACGGTCCGCCTCGCGGCGCCCGTCTGCTCGGATAAAATGACACAAAGTGTCAACTGCGAATGTTGTCCATCCAAGGAAGGAGCGTGATGCCCGGCCGGCTCCTTAAACACAGGCCGAGAGTCGCCCCGGACGGTCCGCCTCGCGGCGCCCGCCCGCTCGGATAAAATGACACAAAGTGTCAACTACGAATGTTGTCCATCCAAGGAAGGAGCGTGATGCCCGGCCGGCTCCTTAAACACAGGCCGAGAGTCGCCCCGGACGGTCCGCCTCTCGAGGCGCCCGCCCGCTCGGATAAAATGACACAAAGTGTCAACTACGAATGTTGTCCATCCAAGGAGGGAGCGTGATGCCCGGCCGGCTCCGAAAACACAGGCCGAGAGTCGCCCCGGACGGTCCGCCTCGCGGCGCCCGTCTGCTCGGATAAAATGACACAAAGTGTCAACTACGAATGTTGTCCATCCAAGGAGGGAGCGTGAGGCCCGGCCGGCTCCGAAAACACAGGCCGAGAGTCGCCCCGGACGGTCCGCCTCTCGAGGCGCCCGCCCGCTCGGATAAAATGACACAAAGTGTCAACTACGAATGTTGTCCATCCAAGGAGGGAGCGTGATGCCCGGCCGGCTCCGAAAACACAGGCCGAGATTCGACCCCGGACGGGCCGTCTTCTCCCGGCGCCCGCCCGCGTACGCCCCCCATCCCCGGTCGCCCGTCTGCTCCCGGCGGGCCTCCGAGTACCCCCTCACCCAACTGACCGACTGGCACTCATGACCCGCCTTGGTAGGGCCCCCATCGGCCTCGGCTCGTCCGACGTCGGGTGGACGGTTCCTACCCACTGCGGGTCGCACTCTAGCGCCCCGGCCGCCGCGTGAGCGTGCGCTCCCCGCGCCGCCCCGCAGGCCCCGGCGCGACCGTACTGCGGCGAGACCGAGACGACCCGGTTTGGCATCCATCCCACCTAGCCACGATCCACGGAGGCCGAGCGAGCGGCTGAGTGTCGGGCGCCGCGCGTGCGAGCGTCCGCCGGCCGCGCCGGTCCTTCCGCGAATGTCGTTTCTCAAACCCTCCGGCTTGATAGCGGCGGCACCACGGGAAGCCGTCCACACACACCGTCCGACCTCTATCCGAAAAGCCTTCCCGACCAACCGCGGTCGCGGGGGCGTCTGTCGCTCCGCATCGGGGGGGCGTATGGCTTCCGCGCTACGCGCTGCGGGCTCGGGGGGGCCGCAACGGCTGAGTCTGACTCGGCCGGGGCGCAGCTTCCCTCCCGGCAGTCAGCAATAGTGCCGATCGCGCCTGCCACCAGCCCCCTCCCCGACGGGTTCGTCGGCGCCGGCTGGCCGCCGTCCGCCTTCGTTCCCCGAGGGTTCCCAACCAGCGCCGATCCAACTCCGCATCCTGGCCGCACGCAGTGCGTGCCTCGCGCGGGTAAGTCGCCGGCGCAGCGCCGCAGCTCCCGACCCCCGCGTACGGGAATAGTTGAGGGCCTCAGCGGGCCGCACCGACCGAGTCCGACTCGGGCCGGGGCGCAGATTCCCGCTTGGGTGACCGAACGTTCTCTGCTCGGGCCGGAGGGCCGACGCCCGTCCCCCCCCGTCGTCCCCCACGGACCGCCTCCGAGGCCACTTCGCACGGCTCATCCTCGGCTCCCTACCAATGCTTAATCGATGGGG
>NW_028232290.1:0-15000 GCF_054491065.1 Syngnathus leptorhynchus | reverse complement strand
AAGGCGGGTGCCGAGTTCACTGGCCCCAAGCGACAACCGGTCACCGAGGCACCCGCCGAAGGCGGGTGCCGAGTTCACTGGCCCCAAGCGACGGCGGTCACCGAGGCACCCGCCGGAGGCGGGTGCCGAGTTCACCGGCCCCGAGCACCAGCGGTCAGCCACGGAGGGTGCTGGATCATCCATACTTCCAGAGCTCCAGAGCTCCATAGCCCCGGAGCTCCATAGCTCCATAGCCCCGGAGCTCCATAGCCCCGGAGCTCCATAGCTCCATAGCCCCGGAGCTCCATAGCCCCGGAGCTCCATAGCCCCGGAGCTCCATAGCCCCGGAGCTCCATAGCCCCGGAGCTCCATAGCCCCAGAGCTCCATACTTCCATAGCCCCAGAGCTCCATAGCTCCAGACTTCCATAGCCCCATACTTCCATAGCTCCATAGCTCCATAGCTCCATACTTCCATAGCTCCAGCCGCGGAGGGTGCTGGCTGGTGGCTCCATAGCTCCATACTTCCATAGCTCCAGTCAGAGAGTTGGCGAAAATTGCACTAAGTGCGAAAGCCCATTCATTTACAAGGGCGTGTCCGCCAGGCGGCGACATTTCCCCGTTACCGGTGGCTGCGCGGCGGGTGAGTGACAGAGCTTATCCGAGCGGCTGGAACTCTGCGCCGGCGTGGTCGAGCGTGAGGCCCCGGCCCTTTGGCTGCCTGGTACCTAAAACACTTCCATTGATCCAGCCACGGAGGGTGCTGGCTGGTGGCTCCATAGCTCCATAGCTCCATAGCACCAGAGCTCCATAGCTCCATAGCACCAGAGCTCCATAGCTCCATAGCACCAGAGCTCCATAGCACCAGAGCTCCATAGCTCCATAGCACCAGAGCTCCATAGCTCCATAGCACCAGAGCTCCATAGCTCCATAGCACCAGAGCTCCATAGCACCAGAGCTCCATAGCTCCAGCCTGGGTGGCTGGTGGCTCCATAGCTCCATACTTCCATAGCTCCAGTCAGAGAGTTGGCGAAAATTGCACTAAGTGCGAAAGCCCATTCATTTACAAGGGCGTGTCCGCCAGGCGGCGACATTTCCCCGTTACCGGTGGCTGCGCGGCGGGTGAGTGACAGAGCTTATCCGAGCGGCTGGAACTCTGCGCCGGCGTGGTCGAGCGTGAGGCCCCGGCCCTTTGGCTGCCTGGTACCTAAAACACTTCCATTGATCCAGCCACGGAGGGTGCTGGCTGGTGGCTCCATAGCTCCATAGCTCCATAGCACCAGAGCTCCATAGCTCCATAGCACCAGAGCTCCATAGCTCCATAGCACCAGAGCTCCATAGCTCCATAGCACCAGAGCTCCATAGCTCCATAGCACCAGAGCTCCATAGCTCCATAGCACCAGAGCTCCATAGCTCCATAGCTCCAGGGCTCCATAGCTCCAGGGCTCCATAGCTCCATAGCTCCAGGGCTCCATAGCTCCAGGGCTCCAGGGCTCCATAGCTCCAGGGCTCCAGGGCTCCAGGGCTCCATAGCTCCATACCTCCAGAGCTCCATAGCTCCATAGCACCAGAGCTCCATAGCTCCATAGCACCAGAGCTCCATAGCTCCATAGCACCAGAGCTCCATAGCTCCATAGCACCAGAGCTCCATAGCTCCATAGCTCCAGCCTGGGTGGCTGGTGGCTCCATAGCTCCATACTTCCATAGCTCCAGTCAGAGAGTTGGCTAAAATTGCACTAAGTGCGAAAGCCCATTCATTTACAACGGCGTGTCCACAAGGCGGCGACATTTCCCCGTTACCGGTGGCTGCGCGGCGGGTGAGTGACAGAGCTTATCCGAGCGGCTGGAACTCTGCGCCGGCGTGGTCGAGCGTGAGGCCTCGGCCCTTTGGCTGCCTGGTACCTAAAACACTTCCATTGATCCAGCCTCGGAGGGTGCTGGCTGGTGGCTCCATACCTCCATAGCTCCATACCTCCAGAGCTCCATAGCTCCATAGCACCAGAGCTCCATAGCTCCATAGCACCAGAGCTCCATAGCTCCATAGCACCAGAGCTCCATAGCTCCATAGCACCAGAGCTCCATAGCTCCATAGCACCAGAGCTCCATAGCTCCATAGCTCCATAGCACCAGAGCTCCATAGCACCAGAGCTCCATAGCTCCATAGCACCAGAGCTCCATAGCTCCATAGCACCAGAGCTCCATAGCTCCATAGCTCCAGGGCTCCATAGCTCCAGGGCTCCATAGCTCCATAGCTCCATAGCTCCAGGGCTCCATAGCTCCAGGGCTCCAGGGCTCCATAGCTCCAGGGCTCCAGGGCTCCATAGCTCCATACCTCCAGAGCTCCATAGCTCCATAGCGCCATACTTCCATAGCTCCAGAGCTCCATACTTCCATAGCACCAGAGCTCCATAGCTCCAGAGCTCCATAGCTCCAGCCTGGGTGGCTGGTGGCTCCATAGCTCCATACTTCCATAGCTCCAGTCAGAGAGTTGGCGAAAATTGCACTAAGTGCGAAAGCCCATTCATTTACAACGGCGTGTCCACAAGGCGGCGACATTTCCCCGTTACCGGTGGCTGCGCGGCGGGTGAGTGACAGAGCTTATCCGAGCGGCTGGAACTCTGCGCCGGCGTGGTCGAGCGTGAGGCCTCGGCCCTTTGGCTGCCTGGTACCTAAAACACTTCCATTGATCCAGCCACGGAGGGTGCTGGCTGGTGGCTCCATAGCTCCATACCTCCAGAGCTCCAGAGCTCCATAGCACCAGAGCTCCATAGCTCCATAGCACCAGAGCTCCATAGCACCAGAGCTCCATAGCTCCATAGCACCAGAGCTCCATAGCTCCATAGCACCAGAGCTCCATAGCTCCATAGCACCAGAGCTCCATAGCTCCATAGCACCAGAGCTCCATAGCTCCATAGCACCAGAGCTCCATAGCTCCATAGCACCAGAGCTCCATAGCTCCATAGCACCAGAGCTCCATAGCTCCATAGCACCAGAGCTCCATAGCTCCATAGCACCAGAGCTCCATAGCTCCATAGCACCAGAGCTCCATAGCTCCATAGCTCCAGCCTGGGTGGCTGGTGGCTCCATAGCTCCATACTTCCATAGCTCCAGTCAGAGAGTTGGCTAAAATTGCACTAAGTGCGAAAGCCCATTCATTTACAACGGCGTGTCCACAAGGCGGCGACATTTCCCCGTTACCGGTGGCTGCGCGGCGGGTGAGTGACAGAGCTTATCCGAGCGGCTGGAACTCTGCGCCGGCGTGGTCGAGCGTGAGGCCTCGGCCCTTTGGCTGCCTGGTACCTAAAACACTTCCATTGATCCAGCCACGGAGGGTGCTGGCTGGTGGCTCCATAGCTCCATACCTCCAGAGCTCCAGAGCTCCATAGCACCAGAGCTCCATAGCTCCATAGCACCAGAGCTCCATAGCACCAGAGCTCCATAGCTCCATAGCACCAGAGCTCCATAGCTCCATAGCACCAGAGCTCCATAGCTCCATAGCACCAGAGCTCCATAGCTCCATAGCTCCATAGCACCAGAGCTCCATAGCTCCATAGCACCAGAGCTCCATAGCTCCATAGCACCAGAGCTCCATAGCTCCATAGCACCAGAGCTCCATAGCTCCATAGCACCAGAGCTCCATAGCTCCATAGCACCAGAGCTCCATAGCTCCATAGCACCAGAGCTCCATAGCTCCATAGCACCAGAGCTCCATAGCTCCATAGCACCAGAGCTCCATAGCTCCATAGCTCCAGGGCTCCATAGCTCCATAGCTCCAGGGCTCCATAGCTCCAGGGCTCCAGGGCTCCATAGCTCCAGGGCTCCATAGCTCCAGGGCTCCAGGGCTCCATAGCTCCATACCTCCAGAGCTCCATACCTCCAGAGCTCCAGAGCTCCATAGCACCAGAGCTCCATGGCTTCAGAGCTCCATAGCACCATAGCTCCATACCTCCAGAGCTCCAGGGCTCCATAGCTCCATAGCTCCATAGCTCCATAGCTCCATACCTCCAGAGCTCCATAGCACCAGAGCTCCATGGCTCCATAGCTCCAGCCTGGGTGGCTGGTGGCTCCATAGCTCCATACTTCCATAGCTCCAGTCAGAGAGTTGGCGAAAATTGCACTAAGTGCGAAAGCCCATTCATTTACAACGGCGTGTCCGCCAGGCGGCGACATTTCCCCGTTACCGGTGGCTGCGCGGCGGGTGAGTGACAGAGCTTATCCGAGCGGCTGGAACTCTGCGCCGGCGTGGTCGAGCGGCTGGCCTCGGTAGTTGAGGTACCAGGGGTGGGGCGGGGAGCTCCAGGCGGGTCTTGTGAGAGAGTGAAGCCGAGCGGCTGGAACTCTCGGCCGGCCTGGTCGAGCGGCTGGCCTCGGTAGTTGAGGTACCAGGGGCGGGCTGGGGAGCTCCAGGCGGGGCTTGTGAGAGAGTGAAGCCGAGCGGCTGGAACTCTGGGCCGGCCTGGTCGAGCGGCTGGCCTCGGTAGTTGAGGTACCAGGGGTGGGCTGGGGAGCTCCAGGCGGGGCTTGTGAGAGAGTGTAGCCGAGCGGCTGGAACTCTGGGCCGGCGTGGTTGAGCAGCATGCCCGCGGAGGTGGCTCTTCCATAGGCAGGGAGGGTGCTGGAGCTCCACACTTCCATAGGCAGGGAGGGTGCTGGAGCTCCACACTTCCATAGGCAGGGAGGGTGCTGGAGCTCCACACTTCCATAGGCAGGGAGGGTGCTGGAGCTCCACACTTCCATAGGCAGGGAGGGTGCTGGAGCTCCACACTTCCATAGGCAGGGAGGGTGCTGGAGCTCCACACTTCCATAGGCAGGGAGGGTGCTGGCACATCCACACTTCCAGCCACGGAGCATGCTGGCACTTCCACCTTGCTTGCTAAGTCGGCGTGATCTTGCCCAAAAAGTCCCTCCTCACCTCCAGCTGGAAGTGGAAAAAAATCCTCCACCTGCTTGGCCGAGGTTCTGGAAGCCAGCAGCTCG
This sequence comes from Syngnathus leptorhynchus, assembly GCF_054491065.1. Taxonomy (NCBI): domain Eukaryota; kingdom Metazoa; phylum Chordata; class Actinopteri; order Syngnathiformes; family Syngnathidae; genus Syngnathus; species Syngnathus leptorhynchus. Next base: position 10,046 of record NW_028232290.1, on the reverse strand, counting down.
CAGAATGTTGCCAAAGTTTCACTGGAAGGAAAAGAAAAGAGAAGACCGAGTGCGCATTTCACCTACCGCCGAATGTCCACAAGAGGGAAGTGTCACTCCGTCGCAGAATCTGCGCCGACGCACTCGGCACCCTTCGAATTTATGGTGCCGGTGCGGGTGTTCTGGGTGCAAAAAGGCCGCCCAAGTGGTAGAAAAAAATCAGACTTCGTCTCTTAGGTCGAAATTAATGCCAAGTTTTGAAATGCGCTGGCAGGGGTGGACCAGGGCCCGTTAGAAGTGCTTAGGCGAGGTCCTGGAAGCCTAACCCGGCGTGATCTTGTGCAAAAAGCCGCTGCTGAGCTCCAGCTGGAAGTGTAAAAAGAACCGGGCTGGATCAAAAAAAGAACCGGGCGGCCCGTTAAAATTGCTTAGCCGAGGTCCTGGAACCCTAACCCGGCGTGATCTTGTGCAAAAAGCCGCTGCTGAGCTCCAGCTGGAAGTGTAAAAAGAACCGGGCTGGTTCAAAAAAAGAACCGGGCGACCCGTTAGAAGTGCTTAGCCGAGGTCCTGGAAGCCTAACCCGGCGTGATCTTGTGCAAATAGCCGCTGCCGAGCTCCAGCTGGAAGTGTGAAAAGAACCGGGCTGGATAAAAAAAAGAACCGGGCTGGATCAAAAAAGAACCGGGCGACCCGTTAAAATTGCTTAGCCGAGGTCCTGGAAGCCTAACACGGCGTGTTCTTGTGCAAAAAACCGCTCCCGAGCTCCAGCTGGAAGTGTAAAAAGAACCGGGCTGGATAAAAAAAAGAACCGGGCTGGATCAAAAAAGAACCGGGCGACCCGTTAAAATTGCTTAGCCGAGGTCCTGGAAGCCTAACACGGCGTGATCTTGTGCAAAAAGCCGCTCCCGAGCTCCAGCTGGAAGTGTAAAAAGAACCGGGCTGGATAAAAAAAGAACCGGGCTGGATCAAAAAAGAACCGGGCGACCCGTTAAAATTGCTTAGCCGAGGTCCTGGAAGCCTAACACGGCGTGTTCTTGTGCAAAAAGCCGCTCCCAAGCTCCAGCTGGAAGTGTAAAAAGAACCGGGCTGGATAAAAAAAAGAACCGGGCTGGATCAAAAAAGAACCGGGCGACCCGTTAAAATTGCTTAGCCGAGGTCCTGGAAGCCTAACACGGCGTGATCTTGTGCAAAAAGCCGCTCCCGAGCTCCAGCTGGAAGTGTAAAAAGAACCGGGCTGGATAAAAAAAGAACCGGGCTGGATAAAAAAAAGAACCGGGCGACCCGTTAAAATTGCTTAGCCGAGGTCCTGGAAGCCTAACACGGCGTGTTCTTGTGCAAAAAGCCGCTCCCGAGCTCCAGCTGGAAGTGTAAAAAGAACCAGGCTGGATAAAAAAAAGAACCGGGCTGGATCAAAAAAGAACCGGGCGACCCGTTAAAATTGCTTAGCCGAGGTCCTGGAAGCCTAACACGGCGTGATCTTGTGCAAAAAGCCGCTCCCGAGCTCCAGCTGGAAGTGTAAAAAGAACCGGGCTGGATAAAAAAAGAACCGGGCTGGATAAAAAAAAGAACCGGGCGACCCGTTAAAATTGCTTAGCCGAGGTCCTGGAAGCCTAACACGGCGTGATCTTGTGCAAAAAGCCGCTCCCGAGCTCCAGCTGGAAGTGTAAAAAGAACCAGGCTGGATAAAAAAAAGAACCGGGCTGGATCAAAAAAGAACCGGGCGACCCGTTAAAATTGCTTAGCCGAGGTCCTGGAAGCCTAACACGGCGTGTTCTTGTGCAAAAAGCCGCTCCCGAGCTCCAGCTGGAAGTGTAAAAAGAACCAGGCTGGATAAAAAAAAGAACCGGGCTGGTTCAAAAAAGAACCGGGCAACCCGTTAAAATTGCTTAGCCGAGGTCCTGGAAGCCTAACACGGCGTGTTCTTGTGCAAAAAGCCGCTCCCGAGCTCCAGCTGGAAGTGTAAAAAGAACCAGGCTGGATAAAAAAAAGAACCGGGCTGGATCAAAAAAGAACCGGGCGACCCGTTAAAATTGCTTAGCCGAGGTCCTGGAAGCCTAACACGGCGTGTTCTTGTGCAAAAAGCCGCTCCCGAGCTCCAGCTGGAAGTGTAAAAAGAACCAGGCTGGATAAAAAAAAGAACCGGGCTGGTTCAAAAAAGAACCGGGCAACCCGTTAAAATTGCTTAGCCGAGGTCCTGGAAGCCTAACACGGCGTGATCTTGTGCAAAAAGCCGCTCCCGAGCTCCAGCTGGAAGTGTAAAAAAGAACCGGGCTGGATAAAAAAAGAACCGGGCTGGATAAAAAAAAAGAACCGGGCGACCCGTTAAAATTGCTTAGCCGAGGTCCTGGAAGCCTAACACGGCGTGATCTTGTGCAAAAAGCCGCTCCCGAGCTCCAGCTGGAAGTGTAAAAAGAACCAGGCTGGATAAAAAAAAGAACCGGGCTGGATCAAAAAAGAACCGGGCGACCCGTTAAAATTGCTTAGCCGAGGTCCTGGAAGCCTAACACGGCGTGTTCTTGTGCAAAAAGCCGCTCCCGAGCTCCAGCTGGAAGTGTAAAAAGAACCAGGCTGGATAAAAAAAAGAACCGGGCTGGATCAAAAAAGAACCGGGCGACCCGTTAAAATTGCTTAGCCGAGGTCCTGGAAGCCTAACACGGCGTGTTCTTGTGCAAAAAGCCGCTCCCGAGCTCCAGCTGGAAGTGTAAAAAGAACCAGGCTGGATAAAAAAAAGAACCGGGCTGGATCAAAAAAGAACCGGGCGACCCGTTAAAATTGCTTAGCTGAGGTCCTGGAAGCCTAACACGGCGTGATCTTGTGCAAAAAGCCGCTCCCGAGCTCCAGCTGGAAGTGTAAAAAGAACCGGGCTGGATAAAAAAAAAGAACCGGGCTGGTTCAAAAAAGAACCGGGCAACCCGTTAAAATTGCTTAGCCGAGGTCCTGGAAGCCTAACCCGGCGTGATCTTGCCCGAAAGTCGGCCTCTATACTTCCATTTTAGGTACCAGGGGCTATTAGTGTACTTGGTCCCACTAGTCAGTGTACTCATCCAGTTACCCCCCGTTTTCCAAAACACCATCGGCACGTATAAGGGGGGGACTCTTGAGAGAGATGAGGTATATGGCAGCGCAACACCAATCCGCTCCGCGCTGGTTCCCATGTCGGCTACGGATGAATAAAACCAGCCTGTCCCCCCTGGAGCTCACGAGACACGGAATTTTTTCTAAGTGCCAACGGCTCTTCCGAGCAAACGTGTCCGCTCCGGCTGGTTCCCCCGTCGGCCTCGAATGACGAAAAATGCCGGTCTCCGCCCGGAGCTCATGACAAACGAAAAATTTTCTAAGTGCCAACGGCACTAGCGAGCGAATGTGTCCGCTCGGCGCTGGTTCCCGGGTCGAACCCGGAAGACGAAAAACGCCGCTCTCCGCCCGGAGCTCATGACAAACGAAAAATTTTCTAAGTGCCAACGGCACTAGCGAGCGAATGTGTCCGCTCGGCGCTGGTTCCCGGGTCGAACCCGGAAGACGAAAAACGCCGCTCTCCGCCCGGAGCTCATGACAAACGAAAAATTTTCTAAGTGCCAACGGCACTAGCGAGCGAATGTGTCCGCTCGGCGCTGGTTCCCGGGTCGAACCCGGAAGACGAAAAACGCCGCTCTCCGCCCGGAGCTCATGACAAACGAAAAATTTTCTAAGTGCCAACGGCACTAGCGAGCGAATGTGTCCGCTCGGCGCTGGTTCCCGGGTCGAACCCGGAAGACGAAAAACGCCGCTCTCCGCCCGGAGCTCATGACAAACGAAAAATTTTCTAAGTGCCAACGGCACTAGCGAGCGAATGTGTCCGCTCGGCGCTGGTTCCCGGGTCGAACCCGGAAGACAAAAAACGCCGGTCTCCGCCCGGAGCTCATGACAAACGAAAAATTTTCTAAGTGCCAACGGCACTAGCGAGCGAATGTGTCCGCTCGGCGCTGGTTCCCGGGTCGAACCCGGAAGACGAAAAACGCCGCTCTCCGCCCGGAGCTCATGACAAACGAAAAATTTTCTAAGTGCCAACGGCACTTGCGAGCGAATGTGTCCGCTCGGCGCTGGTTCCCGGGTCGGACCCGGAAGACGAAAAACGCCGGTCTCCGCCCGGAGCTCATGACAAACGAAAAATTTTCTAAGTGCCAACGGCACTAGCGAGCGAATGTGTCCGCTCGGCGCTGGTTCCCGGGTCGGACCCGGAAGACGAAAAACGCCGGTCCTCGCCTGGAGGTCCCAGCAAAATCGGCGAAAAAACGACTAAGTGTCAACTTTCGAAAAAACGACTAAGTGCCCACGGCTCTGCGGGGCTTGTGAGTCCGCCCCGCGCCGGTTCGGTGGTCGGCCTCAAAAAGCAAAAAATCAGCCTCTCTCCCTGGAGCTCACCTCGAGGTACCAGGGGGTGAGGTACCCGGGCTAAGGTGCAGTACCTTTTTTGGTCTTCAGGTGCGCCAGAGTACAATGAAATGGTCCCAGTAGTCAGTGTACTCATCGACTTTCCCCCCGTTTTCCAAAGCACCTCGTTTACGAGTATGGAGGAGATGGTGCTGGTCTCCCCACGGCGTCGGACACGCCGTCCTCGACAGCACAAGGTCGGATAGAAGACCTGGAAAGCGCCGTGGCACGCGCTGGAGGTGGGCACTTTGGCGAAAAAACGACTAAGTGTCAACTTTCGAAAAAACGACTAAGTGTCAACTTTCGAAAAAACGGCTAAGTGTCAACTTTCGAAAAAACGACTAAGTGTCACCTCTCTGAAAAAATGGCAAAGTGTCGCCTCTCTGAAATTTTTCTAAGTGCCCACGGCTCTGCGGGCTCGTGCATCCGAGCCGCGCCGGTTCTGCAACCGGCCTAGAATGACGAAAAATAACGGTCTCCTCCTGGAGCTCACAGCCAATTGTGGCGAAAAAGTGGCAAAGTGCCCACGGCCCTGCCGAGCTTTGGCGTCCGCTCAGCGCCGGTGCCGCAGTCGGCCTCGAATGACGAAAAATGACGGTCTCCTCCTGGAGCTCACAGCCAACTTGGCAAAAAGTTTCTAAGTGCCCACGGCCCTGCCGAGCTTTGGCGTCCGCCCAGCGCCGGTTCCGCAGTCGGCCTCGAATGACGAAAAATAACGGTCTCCTCCTGGAGCTCACAGCCAACTTGGCAAAAAGTTTCTAAGTGCCCACGGCCCTGCCGAGCTTTGGCGTCCGCTCAGCGCCGGTTCCGCAGTCGGCCTCGAATGACGAAAAATAACGGTCTCCTCCTGGAGCTCACAGCCAACTTGGCAAAAAGTTTCTAAGTGCCCACGGCCCTGCCGAGCTTTGGCGTCCGCCCAGCGCCGGTTCCGCAGTCGGCCTCGAATGACGAAAAATAACGGTCTCCTCCTGGAGCTCACAGCCAACTTGGCAAAAAGTTTCTAAGTGCCCACGGCCCTGCCGAGCTTTGGCGTCCGCTCAGCGCCGGTTCCGCAGTCGGCCTCGAATGACGAAAAATAACGGTCTCCTCCTGGAGCTCACAGCCAACTTGGCAAAAAGTTTCTAAGTGCCCACGGCCCTGCCGAGCTTTGGCGTCCGCCCAGCGCCGGTTCCGCAGTCGGCCTCGAATGACGAAAAATAACGGTCTCCTCCTGGAGCTCACAGCCAACTTGGCAAAAAGTTTCTAAGTGCCCACGGCCCTGCCGAGCTTTGGCGTCCGCCCAGCGCCGGTTCCGCAGTCGGCCTCGAATGACGAAAAATAACGGTCTCCTCCTGGAGCTCACAGCCAACTTGGCAAAAAGTTTCTAAGTGCCCACGGCCCTGCCGAGCTTTGGCGTCCGCCCAGCGCCGGTTCCGCAGTCGGCCTCGAATGACGAAAAATAACGGTCTCCTCCTGGAGCTCACAGCCAACTTGGCAAAAAGTTTCTAAGTGCCCACGGCCCTGCCGAGCTTTGGCGTCCGCCCAGCGCCGGTTCCGCAGTCGGCCTCGAATGACGAAAAATAACGGTCTCCTCCTGGAGCTCACAGCCAACTTGGCAAAAAGTTTCTAAGTGCCCACGGCCCTGCCGAGCTTTGGCGTCCGCCCAGCGCCGGTTCCGCAGTCGGCCTCGAATGACGAAAAATAACGGTCTCCTCCTGGAGCTCACAGCCAACTTGGCAAAAAGTTTCTAAGTGCCCACGGCCCTGCCGAGCTTTGGCGTCCGCCCAGCGCCGGTTCCGCAGTCGGCCTCGAATGACGAAAAATAACGGTCTCCTCCTGGAGCTCACAGCCAACTTGGCAAAAAGTTTCTAAGTGCCCACGGCCCTGCCGAGCTTTGGCGTCCGCCCAGCGCCGGTTCCGCAGTCGGCCTCGAATGACGAAAAATAACGGTCTCCTCCTGGAGCTCACAGCCAACTTGGCAAAAAGTTTCTAAGTGCCCACGGCCCTGCCGAGCTTTGGCGTCCGCCCAGCGCCGGTTCCGCGTCGGCCTCGAATGACGAAAAATAACGGTCTCCTCCTGGAGCTCACAGCCAACTTGCAAAAGTTTCTAAGTGTCACATCTCTCAAAAAACGGCTAAGTGTCGACTTTCGAAAAAACGGCAAAGTGTCACATCTCTGAAAAAACGGCTAAGTGTCGACTTTCGAAAAAACGGCTAAGTGTCAACTTTCGAAAAAACGGCTAAGTGTCGCCTCTCTGAAAAAACGGCAAAGTGTCAACTTTCGAAAAAACGACAGAGTGTCGCCTCTCTGAAAAAACGACTAAGTGTCGACTCTGAGAAAATGGCAAAGTGCCCACGGCTCTGCGGGCTCGTGCATCCGACCCGCGCCGGTTCCCAGCCGGCCTGATATAAGGCAAAACCAGCCTCTCCGCCTGGAGCTCAGAGCCAACTTGGCGAATATTTCTAAGTGCCCACGGCTCTGCGTGGCTTACGGCGTCTGCCCAGCGCCGGTTCCTGGGTCGAACCCCGAGGACGAGGAATGCCGGTCTCCGCCTGGAGGTCCCAGCTTAATCGGCGAAAATTTTCTAAGTGCCCACGGCTCTGCCGGGCTCGTGCATCCGACCCGCGCCGGTTCCCCAGCCGGCCTGAAATAAGGCAAAACCAGGGCTCTCCCCTGGAGCTCAGAGCCAATTGTGGCGAAAAAACGACTAAGTGTCAACTTTCGAAAAAACGACTAAGTGTCAACTTCAAAAAAACGGCTAAGTGTCGACTTTCGAAAAAAACGGCTAAGTGTCAACTTTCGAAAAAAACGACTAAGTGTCGCCTCTGAAAAAAACGACTAAGTGTCGCCACTCTGAAAAAACGACTAAGTGCCCACGGCTCTGCGGGGCTTGTGAGTCCGCCCCGCGCCGGTTCGGCGGGTCGGCCTCAAAAAGCGAAAAATCAGCCTCTCTCCCTGGAGCTCACCAAAAATTTGTCGAAATTTTTCTAAGTTCTCCTCGAGGTACCAGGGGGTGAGGTACCCGGGCTAAGGTGCAGTACCTTTTTTGGTCTTCAGGTGCGCAGAGTACAATGAAATGGTCCCAGTAGTCCAGTGTACTCATCGACTTTCCCCCCGTTTTCCAAAAAGCACCCCGTTTACGAATATGGAGGAGATGGTGCTGGTCTCCCCACGGCGTCGGACACGCCGTCCTCGACAGCACAAGGTCGGATAGAAGACCTGAAAAGCGCCGTGGCACGCGCTGGAGGTGTCACTGTGGCGAAAAAGTGACTAAGTGTCAACTTTCGAAAAAACGGCTAAGTGTCAACTTTCGAAAAAACGGCTAAGTGTCAACTTTCGAAAAAACGGCTAAGTGTCACCTCTCTGAAAAAACGGCAAAGTGTCAACTTTCGAAAAAACGACTAAGTGTCAACTTTCGAAAAACGACTAAGTGTCACCTCTCTGAAAAAATGGCAAAGTGTCAACTGCGAATGTGTGGTGCATGGAAGGAAGTGGAGGACGGCCGCCTCCTTAAACACAGGCCGGAGAGGAGCGTCAGGGCCAGGCTCCTCAAACATGGACCGAGTGTCGCCCTTAACACAGACCAAGGGGAGGACGGCCGCCTCCTTAAACACAGGCCGGAGAGGAGCGTCAGGGCCAGGCTCCTCAAACATGGACCGAGTGTCGCCCTTAACACAGACCAAGGGGAGGACGGCCGCCTCCTTAAACACAGGCCGGAGAGGAGCGTCAGGGCCAGGCTCCTCAAACATGGACCGAGTGTCGCCCTTAACACAGACCAAGGGGAGGACGGCCGCCTCCTTAAACACAGGCCGGAGAGGAGCGTCAGGGCCAGGCTCCTCAAACATGGACAGAGTGTCGCCCTTAACACAGACCAAGGGGAGGACGGCCGCCTCCTTAAACACAGGCCGGAGAGGAGCGTCAGGGCCAGGCTCCTCAACATGGACCGAGTGTCGCCCTTAACACAGACCAAGGGGAGGACGGCCGCCTCCTTAAACACAGGCCGAGAGGAGCGTCAGGGCCAGGCTCCTCAAACATGGACAGAGTGTCGCCCTTAACACGGACCAAGGGAGGACGGCCGCCTCCTTAAACACAGGCCGGAGAGGAGCGTCAGGGCCAGGCTCCTCAAACATGGACCGAGTGTCGCCCTTAACACGGACCAAGGGGAGGACGGCCGCCTCCTAAACACAGGCCGGAGAGGAGCGTCAGGGCCAGGCTCCTCAAACATGGACCGAGTGTCGCCCTTAACACAGACCAAGGGGAGGACGGCCGCCTCCTTAAACACAGGCCGGAGAGGAGCGTCAGGGCCAGGCTCCTCAAACATGGACGAGTGTCGCCCTTAACACGGACCAAGGGGAGGACGGCCGCCTCCTTAAACACAGGCCGGAGAGGAGCGTCAGGGCCAGGCTCCTCAAACATGGACCGAGTGTCGCCCTTAACACGGACCAAGGGGAGGACGGCCGCCTCCTTAAACACAGGCCGGAGAGGAGCGTCAGGGCCAGGCTCCTCAAACATGGACAGAGTGTCGCCCTTAACACAGACCAAGCGGAGGACGGCCGCCTCCCTAAATACAGGCCGAACCGGAGCGCGAGTGTCGCTCCTTAAACACGGACCGAGTGGAGGACGGCCGCCTCCTTAAACACAGGCCGAACAAAATGACACAAAGTGTCAACTGCGAATGTTGTCCATCCAAGGAAGGAGCGTGATGCCCGGCCGGCTCCTTAAACACAGGCCGAGAGTCGCCCCGGACGGTCCGCCTCGCGGCGCCCGTCTGCTCGGATAAAATGACACAAAGTGTCAACTACGAATGTTGTCCATCCAAGGAGGGAGCGTGATGCCCGGCCGGCTCCGAAAACACAGGCCGAGAGTCGCCCCGGACGGTCCGCCTCGCGGCGCCCGTCTGCTCGGATAAAATGACACAAAGTGTCAACTGCGAATGTTGTCCATCCAAGGAAGGAGCGTGATGCCCGGCCGGCTCCTTAAACACAGGCCGAGAGTCGCCCCGGACGGTCCGCCTCGCGGCGCCCGCCCGATCGGATAAAATGACACAAAGTGTCAACTACGAATGTTGTCCATCCAAGGAAGGAGCGTGATGCCCGGCCGGCTCCTTAAACACAGGCCGAGAGTCGCCCCGGACGTCGCCTCGCGGCGCCCGTCTGCTCGGATAAAATGACACAAAGTGTCAACTACGAATGTTGTCCATCAAGGAGGGAGCGTGATGCCCGGCCGGCTCCGAAAACACAGGCCGAGAGTCGCCCCGGACGGTCCGCCTCGCGGCGCCCGTCTGCTCGGATAAAATGACACAAGTGTCAACTGCGAATGTTGTCCATCCAAGGAAGGAGCGTGATGCCCGGCCGGCTCCTTAAACACAGGCCGAGAGTCGCCCCGGACGGTCCGCCTCGCGGCGCCCGCCCGCTCGGATAAAATGACACAAAGTGTCAACTACGAATGTTGTCCATCCAAGGAAGGAGCGTGATGCCCGGCCGGCTCCTTAAACACAGGCCGAGAGTCGCCCCGGACGGTCCGCCTCTCGAGGCGCCCGCCCGCTCGGATAAAATGACACAAAGTGTCAACTACGAATGTTGTCCATCCAAGGAGGGAGCGTGATGCCCGGCCGGCTCCGAAAACACAGGCCGAGAGTCGCCCGGACGGTCCGCCTCGCGGCGCCGTCTGCTCGGATA
>NW_028232289.1:0-62469 GCF_054491065.1 Syngnathus leptorhynchus | reverse complement strand
CCCAACAGCCTTTTTTTTCATAACACTTTAACCAGAGTGACGGGAGAGCGGCATTTCAGAAAACGTGCTTATCTCGGCGAGAAAAAGCGATTTCGGCAATAAAATTTAAAACGCGTGTAAAACATAAACCAAACGATGAAATTGGTTATTTCTTCATGTATAATGATCAACTCGATACTCCCTAGCCCCCAACAGCCTTTTTTTTCATAACACTTTAACCAGAGTGACGGGAGAGCGGCATTTCAGAAAACGTGCTTATCTCGGCGAGAAAAAGCGATTTCGGCAATAAAATTTAAAACGCGTGTAAAACATAAACCAAACGATGAAATTGGTTATTTCTTCATGTATAATGATCAACTCGATACTCCCTAGCCCCCAACAGCCTTTTTTTTCATAACACTTTAACCAGAGTGACGGGAGAGCGGCATTTCAGAAAACGTGCTTATCTCGGCGAGAAAAAGCGATTTCGGCAATAAAATTTAAAACGCGTGTAAAACATAAACCAAACGATGAAATTGGTTATTTCTTCATGTATAATGATCAACTCGATACTCCCTAGCCCCCAACAGCCTTTTTTTTCATAACACTTTAACCAGAGTGACGGGAGAGCGGCATTTCAGAAAACGTGCTTATCTCGGCGAGAAAAAGCGATTTCGGCAATAAAATTTAAAACGCGTGTAAAACATAAACCAAACGATGAAATTGGTTATTTCTTCATGTATAATGATCAACTCGATACTCCCTAGCCCCCAACAGCCTTTTTTTTCATAACACTTTAACCAGAGTGACGGGAGAGCGGCATTTCAGAAAACGTGCTTATCTCGGCGAGAAAAAGCGATTTCGGCAATAAAATTTAAAACGCGTGTAAAACATAAACCAAACGATGAAATTGGTTCTTTCTTCATGTATAATGATCAACTCGATACTCCCTAGCCCCCAACAGCCTTTTTTTTCATAACACTTTAACCAGAGTGACGGGAGAGCGGCATTTCAGAAAACGTGCTTATCTCGGCGAGAAAAAGTGATTTCGGCAATAAAATTTAAAACGCGTGTAAAACATAAACCAAACGATGAAATTGGTTCTTTCTTCATGTATAATGATCAACTCGATACTCCCTAGCCCCCAACAGCCTTTTTTTTCATAACACTTTAACCAGAGTGACGGGAGAGCGGCATTTCAGAAAACGTGCTTATCTCGGCGAGAAAAAGCGATTTCGGCAATAAAATTTAAAACGCGTGTAAAACATAAACCAAACGATGAAATTGGTTATTTCTTCATGTATAATGATCAACTCGATACTCCCTAGCCCCCAACAGCCTTTTTTTTCATAACACTTTAACCAGAGTGACGGGAGAGCGGCATTTCAGAAAACGTGCTTATCTCGGCGAAAAAAAGCGATTTCGGCAATAAAATTTAAAACGCGTGTAAAACATAAACCAAACGATGAAATTGGTGATTTCTTCATGTATAATGATCAACTCGAGTCGAGCTCCAGGGAGAGAGGCTGATTTTTCGCTTTTTGAGGCCGACCGACGAACCGGCGCGGGGCGGACTCAAAAGCCCGCAGAGCCGTAGGCACTTAGAAAAGTTTCGCCTTTGGCTGTGAGCTCCAGGGGAGAGGCTGGTTTTGCGTTATTTTAGGCCGGCTGGAGAACCGGCGCGGGTCGGACGCACAATCCCCGCAGAGCCGTGGGCACTTAGAAATTTTTTGCCAAGTTGGCTCTGAGCGCCTGGTACCTAATATGGAAGTATAGAGGCCGACTTTCGGGCAAGATCACGCCGTGTTAGGCTTCCAGGACCCCGGCTAAGCAATTTTACCGGGCCGCCCGGTTCTTTTTTTGAACCAGCCCGGTTCTTTTTACACTTCCAGCTGGAGCTCAGCAGCGGCTTTTTGCGCAAGATCACGCCGGGTTAGGCTTCCAGGACCTCGGCTAAGCAATTCTACCGGGCCGCCCGGTTCTTTTTTTGAACCAGCCCGGTTCTTTTTACACTTCCAGCTGGAGCTCACGAGCGGCTTTTTGGACAAGATCACGCCGTGTTAGGCTTCCAGAGCCCCGGCTAAGCAATTTTACCGGCCCGCCCGGTTCTTTTTTTTAACCAGCCCGGTTCTTTTTACACTTCCAGCTGGAGCTCAGCAGCGGGTTTTTGGACAAGATCACGCCGTGTTAGGCTTCCTTAGGCTTCCAGAGCCCCGGCTAAGCAATTTTACAGGGTCGCCCGGTTCTTTTTTTTAACCAGCCCGGTTTTTTTTACACTTCCAGCTGGAGCTCAGCAGCGGCTTTTTGCACAGTATCACGCCGGGTTAGGCTTCCAGAGCCCCGGCTAAGCAATTTTACCGGGCCGCCCGGTTTCTTTTTTTTAACCAGCCCGGTTCTTTTACACTTCCAGCTGGAGCTCAGCAGCGCTTTTTGGACAAGATCACGCCGTGTTAGGCTTCCAGAGCCCCGGCTAAGCAATTTTACCGGGTCGCCCGGTTCTTTTTTTTTAACCAGCCCGGTTCTTTTTACACTTCCAGCTGGAGCTCAGCAGCGGCTTTTTGGACAAGATCACGCCGTGATAGGTTTCCAGAGCCCCGGTTAAGCAATTTTACCGGGTCGCCCGGTTCTTTTTTTAACCAGCCGGTTCTTTTACACTTCCAGCTGGAGCTCAGCATCGTGTAAAACATAACCAAACGATGAAATTGGTTATTTCTTCATGTATAATGATCAACTCGATACTCCCTAGCCCCCAACAGCCTTTTTTTTCATAACACTTTAACCAGAGTGACGGAGAGCGCATTCAGAAAACGTGCTTATCTCGGCGAGAAAAAGCGATTTCGGCAATAAAATTTAAAACGCGTGTAAAACATAAACCAAACGATGAAATTGGTTATTTCTTCATGTATAATGATCAACTCGATACTCCTAGCCCCCAACAGCCTTTTTTTTCATAACACTTTAACCAGAGTGACGGGAGAGCGGCATTTCAGAAACGTGCTTATCTCGGCGAGAAAAAAGCGATTTCGGCAATAAAATTTAAAACGCGTGTAAAACATAAACCAAACGATGAAATTGGTTATTTCTTCATGTATAATGATCAACTCGATACTCCCTAGCCCCCAACAGCCTTTTTTTTCATAACACTTTAACCAGAGTGACGGGAGAGCGGCATTTCAGAAAACGTGCTTATCTCGGCGAGAAAAAGCGATTTCGGCAATAAAATTAAAACGCGTGTAAAACATAAACCAAACGATGAAATTGGTTATTTCTTCATGTATAATGATCAACTCGATACTCCCTAGCCCCCAACAGCCTTTTTTTTCATAACACTTTAACCAGAGTGACGGGAGAGCGGCATTTCAGAAAACGTGCTTATCTCGGCGAGAAAAAGCGATTTCGGCAATAAAATTTAAAACGCGTGTAAAACATAAACCAAACGATGAAATTGGTTATTTCTTCATGTATAATGATCAACTCGATACTCCCTAGCCCCCAACAGCCTTTTTTTTCATAACACTTTAACCAGAGTGACGGGAGAGCGGCATTTCAGAAAACGTGCTTATCTCGGCGAGAAAAAGCGATTTCGGCAATAAAATTTAAAACGCGTGTAAAACATAAACCAAACGATGAAATTGGTTATTTCTTCATGTATAATGATCAACTCGATACTCCCTAGCCCCCAACAGCCTTTTTTTTCATAACACTTTAACCAGAGTGACGGGAGAGCGGCATTTCAGAAAACGTGCTTATCTCGGCGAGAAAAAGCGATTTCGGCAATAAAATTTAAAACGCGTGTAAAACATAAACCAAACGATGAAATTGGTTATTTCTTCATGTATAATGATCAACTCGATACTCCCTAGCCCCCAACAGCCTTTTTTTTCATAACACTTTAACCAGAGTGACGGGAGAGCGGCATTTCAGAAAACGTGCTTATCTCGGCGAGAAAAAGCGATTTCGGCAATAAAATTTAAAACGCGTGTAAAACATAAACCAAACGATGAAATTGGTTATTTCTTCATGTATAATGATCAACTCGATACTCCCTAGCCCCAACAGCCTTTTTTTTCATAACACTTTAACCAGAGTGACGGGAGAGCGGCATTTCAGAAAACGTGCTTATCTCGGCGAGAAAAAGCGATTTCGGCAATAAAATTTAAAACGCGTGTAAAACATAAACCAAACGATGAAATTGGTTATTTCTTCATGTATAATGATCAACTCGATACTCCCTAGCCCCCAACAGCCTTTTTTTTCATAACACTTTAACCAGAGTGACGGGAGAGCGGCATTTCAGAAAACGTGCTATCTCGGCGAGAAAAAGCGATTTCGGCAATAAAATTTAAAACGCGTGTAAAACATAAACCAAACGATGAAATTGGTTATTTCTTCATGTATAATGATCAACTCGATACTCCCTAGCCCCCAACAGCCTTTTTTTTCATAACACTTTAACCAGAGTGACGGGAGAGCGGCATTTCAGAAAACGTGCTTATCTCGGCGAGAAAAAGCGATTTCGGCAATAAAATTTAAAACGCGTGTAAAACATAAACCAAACGATGAAATTGGTTATTTCTTCATGTATAATGATCAACTCGATACTCCCTAGCCCCCAACAGCCTTTTTTTTCATAACACTTTAACCAGAGTGACGGGAGAGCGGCATTTCAGAAAACGTGCTCATCTCGGCGAGAAAAAGCGATTTCGGCAATAAAATTTAAAACGCGTGTAAAACATAAACCAAACGATGAAATTGGTTATTTCTTCATGTATAATGATCAACTCGATACTCCCTAGCCCCCAACAGCCTTTTTTTTCATAACACTTTAACCAGAGTGACGGGAGAGCGGCATTTCAGAAAACGTGCTTATCTCGGCGAGAAAAAGCGATTTCGGCAATAAAATTTAAAACGCGTGTAAAACATAAACCAAACGATGAAATTGGTTATTTCTTCATGTATAATGATCAACTCGATACTCCCTAGCCCCCAACAGCCTTTTTTTTTCATAACACTTTAACCAGAGTGACGGGAGAGCGGCATTTCAGAAAACGTGCTTATCTCGGCGAGAAAAAGCGATTTCGGCAATAAAATTTAAAACGCGTGTAAAACATAAACCAAACGATGAAATTGGTTATTTCTTCATGTATAATGATCAACTCGATACTCCCTAGCCCCCAACAGCCTTTTTTTTCATAACACTTTAACCAGAGTGACGGGAGAGCGGCATTTCAGAAAACGTGCTTATCTCGGCGAGAAAAAGCGATTTCGGCAATAAAATTTAAAACGCGTGTAAAACATAAACCAAACGATGAAATTGGTTATTTCTTCATGTATAATGATCAACTCGATACTCCCTAGCCCCCAACAGCCTTTTTTTTCATAACACTTTAACCAGAGTGACGGGAGAGCGGCATTTCAGAAAACGTGCTTATCTCGGCGAGAAAAAGCGATTTCGGCAATAAAATTTAAAACGCGTGTAAAACATAAACCAAACGATGAAATTGGTTATTTCTTCATGTATAATGATCAACTCGATACTCCCTAGCCCCCAACAGCCTTTTTTTTCATAACACTTTAACCAGAGTGACGGGAGAGCGGCATTTCAGAAAACGTGCTTATCTCGGCGAGAAAAAGCGATTTCGGCAATAAAATTTAAAACGCGTGTAAAACATAAACCAAACGATGAAATTGGTTATTTCTTCATGTATAATGATCAACTCGATACTCCCTAGCCCCCAACAGCCTTTTTTTTCATAACACTTTAACCAGAGTGACGGGAGAGCGGCATTTCAGAAAACGTGCTTATCTCGGCGAGAAAAAGCGATTTCGGCAATAAAATTTAAAACGCGTGTAAAACATAAACCAAACGATGAAATTGGTTATTTCTTCATGTATAATGATCAACTCGATACTCCCTAGCCCCCAACAGCCTTTTTTTTCATAACACTTTAACCAGAGTGACGGGAGAGCGGCATTTCAGAAAACGTGCTTATCTCGGCGAGAAAAAGCGATTTCGGCAATAAAATTTAAAACGCGTGTAAAACATAAACCAAACGATGAAATTGGTTATTTCTTCATGTATAATGATCAACTCGATACTCCCTAGCCCCCAACAGCCTTTTTTTTCATAACACTTTAACCAGAGTGACGGGAGAGCGGCATTTCAGAAAACGTGCTTATCTCGGCGAGAAAAAGCGATTTCGGCAATAAAATTTAAAACGCGTGTAAAACATAAACCAAACGATGAAATTGGTTATTTCTTCATGTATAATGATCAACTCGATACTCCCTAGCCCCCAACAGCCTTTTTTTTCATAACACTTTAACCAGAGTGACGGGAGAGCGGCATTTCAGAAAACGTGCTTATCTCGGCGAGAAAAAGCGATTTCGGCAATAAAATTTAAAACGCGTGTAAAACATAAACCAAACGATGAAATTGGTTATTTCTTCATCTATAATGATCAACTCGATACTCCCTAGCCCCCAACAGCCTTTTTTTTCATAACACTTTAACCAGAGTGACGGGAGAGCGGCATTTCAGAAAACGTGCTTATCTCGGCGAGAAAAAGCGATTTCGGCAATAAAATTTAAAACGCGTGTAAAACATAAACCAAACGATGAAATTGGTTATTTCTTCATGTATAATGATCAACTCGATACTCCCTAGCCCCCAACAGCCTTTTTTTTCATAACACTTTAACCAGAGTGACGGGAGAGCGGCATTTCAGAAAACGTGCTTATCTCGGCGAGAAAAAGCGATTTCGGCAATAAAATTTAAAACGCGTGTAAAACATAAACCAAACGATGAAATTGGTTATTTCTTCATGTATAATGATCAACTCGATACTCCCTAGCCCCCAACAGCCTTTTTTTTCATAACACTTTAACCAGAGTGACGGGAGAGCGGCATTTCAGAAAACGTGCTTATCTCGGCGAGAAAAAGCGATTTCGGCAATAAAATTTAAAACGCGTGTAAAACATAAACCAAACGATGAAATTGGTTATTTCTTCATGTATAATGATCAACTCGATACTCCCTAGCCCCCAACAGCCTTTTTTTTCATAACACTTTAACCAGAGTGACGGGAGAGCGGCATTTCAGAAAACGTGCTTATCTCGGCGAGAAAAAGCGATTTCGGCAATAAAATTTAAAACGCGTGTAAAACATAAACCAAACGATGAAATTGGTTATTTCTTCATGTATAATGATCAACTCGATACTCCCTAGCCCCCAACAGCCTTTTTTTTCATAACACTTTAACCAGAGTGACGGGAGAGCGGCATTTCAGAAAACGTGCTTATCTCGGCGAGAAAAAGCGATTTCGGCAATAAAATTTAAAACGCGTGTAAAACATAAACCAAACGATGAAATTGGTTATTTCTTCATGTATAATGATCAACTCGATACTCCCTAGCCCCCAACAGCCTTTTTTTTCATAACACTTTAACCAGAGTGACGGGAGAGCGGCATTTCAGAAAACGTGCTTATCTCGGCGAGAAAAAGCGATTTCGGCAATAAAATTTAAAACGCGTGTAAAACATAAACCAAACGATGAAATTGGTTATTTCTTCATGTATAATGATCAACTCGATACTCCCTAGCCCCCAACAGCCTTTTTTTTCATAACACTTTAACCAGAGTGACGGGAGAGCGGCATTTCAGAAAACGTGCTTATCTCGGCGAGAAAAAGCGATTTCGGCAATAAAATTTAAAACGCGTGTAAAACATAAACCAAACGATGAAATTGGTTATTTCTTCATGTATAATGATCAACTCGATACTCCCTAGCCCCCAACAGCCTTTTTTTTCATAACACTTTAACCAGAGTGACGGGAGAGCGGCATTTCAGAAAACGTGCTTATCTCGGCGAGAAAAAGCGATTTCGGCAATAAAATTTAAAACGCGTGTAAAACATAAACCAAACGATGAAATTGGTTATTTCTTCATGTATAATGATCAACTCGATACTCCCTAGCCCCCAACAGCCTTTTTTTTCATAACACTTTAACCAGAGTGACGGGAGAGCGGCATTTCAGAAAACGTGCTTATCTCGGCGAGAAAAAGCGATTTCGGCAATAAAATTTAAAACGCGTGTAAAACATAAACCAAACGATGAAATTGGTTATTTCTTCATGTATAATGATCAACTCGATACTCCCTAGCCCCCAACAGCCTTTTTTTTCATAACACTTTAACCAGAGTGACGGGAGAGCGGCATTTCAGAAAACGTGCTTATCTCGGCGAGAAAAAGCGATTTCGGCAATAAAATTTAAAACGCGTGTAAAACATAAACCAAACGATGAAATTGGTTATTTCTTCATGTATAATGATCAACTCGATACTCCCTAGCCCCCAACAGCCTTTTTTTTCATAACACTTTAACCAGAGTGACGGGAGAGCGGCATTTCAGAAAACGTGCTTATCTCGGCGAGAAAAAGCGATTTCGGCAATAAAATTTAAAACGCGTGTAAAACATAAACCAAACGATGAAATTGGTTATTTCTTCATGTATAATGATCAACTCGATACTCCCTAGCCCCCAACAGCCTTTTTTTTCATAACACTTTAACCAGAGTGACGGGAGAGCGGCATTTCAGAAAACGTGCTTATCTCGGCGAGAAAAAGCGATTTCGGCAATAAAATTTAAAACGCGTGTAAAACATAAACCAAACGATGAAATTGGTTATTTCTTCATGTATAATGATCAACTCGATACTCCCTAGCCCCCAACAGCCTTTTTTTTCATAACACTTTAACCAGAGTGACGGGAGAGCGGCATTTCAGAAAACGTGCTTATCTCGGCGAGAAAAAGCGATTTCGGCAATAAAATTTAAAACGCGTGTAAAACATAAACCAAACGATGAAATTGGTTATTTCTTCATGTATAATGATCAACTCGATACTCCCTAGCCCCCAACAGCCTTTTTTTTCATAACACTTTAACCAGAGTGACGGGAGAGCGGCATTTCAGAAAACGTGCTTATCTCGGCGAGAAAAAGCGATTTCGGCAATAAAATTTAAAACGCGTGTAAAACATAAACCAAACGATGAAATTGGTTATTTCTTCATGTATAATGATCAACTCGATACTCCCTAGCCCCCAACAGCCTTTTTTTTTCATAACACTTTAACCAGAGTGACGGGAGAGCGGCATTTCAGAAAACGTGCTTATCTCGGCGAGAAAAAGCGATTTCGGCAATAAAATTTAAAACGCGTATAAAACATAAACCAAACGATGAAATTGGTTATTTCTTCATGTATAATGATCAACTCGATACTCCCTAGCCCCCAACAGCCTTTTTTTTCATAACACTTTAACCAGAGTGACGGGAGAGCGGCATTTCAGAAAACGTGCTTATCTCGGCGAGAAAAAGCGATTTCGGCAATAAAATTTAAAACGCGTGTAAAACATAAACCAAACGATGAAATTGGTTATTTCTTCATGTATAATGATCAACTCGATACTCCCTAGCCCCCAACAGCCTTTTTTTTCATAACACTTTAACCAGAGTGACGGGAGAGCGGCATTTCAGAAAACGTGCTTATCTCGGCGAGAAAAAGCGATTTCGGCAATAAAATTTAAAACGCGTGTAAAACATAAACCAAACGATGAAATTGGTTATTTCTTCATGTATAATGATCAACTCGATACTCCCTAGCCCCCAACAGCCTTTTTTTTCATAAGACTTTAACCAGAGTGACGGGAGAGCGGCATTTCAGAAAACGTGCTTATCTCGGCGAGAAAAAGCGATTTCGGCAATAAAATTTAAAACGCGTGTAAAACATAAACCAAACGATGAAATTGGTTATTTCTTCATGTATAATGATCAACTCGATACTCCCTAGCCCCCAACAGCCTTTTTTTTCATAACACTTTAACCAGAGTGACGGGAGAGCGGCATTTCAGAAAACGTGCTTATCTCGGCGAGAAAAAGCGATTTCGGCAATAAAATTTAAAACGCGTGTAAAACATAAACCAAACGATGAAATTGGTTATTTCTTCATGTATAATGATCAACTCGATACTCCCTAGCCCCCAACAGCCTTTTTTTTCATAACACTTTAACCAGAGTGACGGGAGAGCGGCATTTCAGAAAACGTGCTTATCTCGGCGAGAAAAAGCGATTTCGGCAATAAAATTTAAAACGCGTGTAAAACATAAACCAAACGATGAAATTGGTTATTTCTTCATGTATAATGATCAACTCGATACTCCTTAGCCCCCAACAGCCTTTTTTTTTCATAACACTTTAACCAGAGTGACGGGAGAGCGGCATTTCAGAAAACGTGCTTATCTCGGCGAGAAAAAGCGATTTCGGCAATAAAATTTAAAACGCGTGTAAAACATAAACCAAACGATGAAATTTGTTATTTCTTCATGTATAATGATCAACTCGATACTCCCTAGCCCCCAACAGCCTTTTTTTTCATAACACTTTAACCAGAGTGACGGGAGAGCGGCATTTCAGAAAACGTGCTTATCTCGGCGAGAAAAAGCGATTTCGGCAATAAAATTTAAAACGCGTGTAAAACATAAACCAAACGATGAAATTGGTTCTTTCTTCATGTATAATGATCAACTCGATACTCCCTAGCCCCCAACAGCCTTTTTTTTCATAACACTTTAACCAGAGTGACGGGAGAGCGGCATTTCAGAAAACGTGCTTATCTCGGCGAGAAAAAGTGATTTCGGCAATAAAATTTAAAACGCGTGTAAAACATAAACCAAACGATGAAATTGGTTCTTTCTTCATGTATAATGATCAACTCGATACTCCCTAGCCCCCAACAGCCTTTTTTTTCATAACACTTTAACCAGAGTGACGGGAGAGCGGCATTTCAGAAAACGTGCTTATCTCGGCGAGAAAAAGCGATTTCGGCAATAAAATTTAAAACGCGTGTAAAACATAAACCAAACGATGAAATTGGTTATTTCTTCATGTATAATGATCAACTCGATACTCCCTAGCCCCCAACAGCCTTTTTTTTCATAACACTTTAACCAGAGTGACGGGAGAGCGGCATTTCAGAAAACGTGCTTATCTCGGCGAGAAAAAGCGATTTCGGCAATAAAATTTAAAACGCGTGTAAAACATAAACCAAACGATGAAATTGGTGATTTCTTCATGTATAATGATCAACTCGAGTCGAGCTCCAGGGAGAGAGGCTGATTTTTCGCTTTTTGAGGCCGACCGACGAACCGGCGCGGGGCGGACTCAAAAGCCCGCAGAGCCGTAGGCACTTAGAAAAGTTTCGCCTTTGGCTGTGAGCTCCAGGGGAGAGGCTGGTTTTGCGTTATTTTAGGCCGGCTGGAGAACCGGCGCGGGTCGGACGCACAATCCCCGCAGAGCCGTGGGCACTTAGAAATTTTTTGCCAAGTTGGCTCTGAGCGCCTGGTACCTAATATGGAAGTATAGAGGCCGACTTTCGGGCAAGATCACGCCGTGTTAGGCTTCCAGGACCCCGGCTAAGCAATTTTACCGGGCCGCCCGGTTCTTTTTTTGAACCAGCCCGGTTCTTTTTACACTTCCAGCTGGAGCTCAGCAGCGGCTTTTTGCGCAAGATCACGCCGGGTTAGGCTTCCAGGACCTCGGCTAAGCAATTCTACCGGGCCGCCCGGTTCTTTTTTTGAACCAGCCCGGTTCTTTTTACACTTCCAGCTGGAGCTCACGAGCGGCTTTTTGGACAAGATCACGCCGTGTTAGGCTTCCAGAGCCCCGGCTAAGCAATTTTACCGGCCCGCCCGGTTCTTTTTTTTAACCAGCCCGGTTCTTTTTACACTTCCAGCTGGAGCTCAGCAGCGGGTTTTTGGACAAGATCACGCCGTGTTAGGCTTCCAGAGCCCCGGCTAAGCAATTTTACAGGGTCGCCCGGTTCTTTTTTTTAACCAGCCCGGTTTTTTTTACACTTCCAGCTGGAGCTCAGCAGCGGCTTTTTGCACAGTATCACGCCGGGTTAGGCTTCCAGAGCCCCGGCTAAGCAATTTTACCGGGCCGCCCGGTTCTTTTTTTTAACCAGCCCGGTTCTTTTTACACTTCCAGCTGGAGCTCAGCAGCGGCTTTTTGGACAAGATCACGCCGTGTTAGGCTTCCAGAGCCCCGGCTAAGCAATTTTACCGGGTCGCCCGGTTCTTTTTTTTTTAACCAGCCCGGTTCTTTTTACACTTCCAGCTGGAGCTCAGCAGCGGCTTTTTGGACAAGATCACGCCGTGATAGGTTTCCAGAGCCCCGGTTAAGCAATTTTACCGGGTCGCCCGGTTCTTTTTTTAACCAGCCCGGTTCTTTTTACACTTCCAGCTGGAGCTCAGCATCGTGTAAAACATAAACCAAACGATGAAATTGGTTATTTCTTCATGTATAATGATCAACTCGATACTCCCTAGCCCCCAACAGCCTTTTTTTTCATAACACTTTAACCAGAGTGACGGGAGAGCGGCATTTCAGAAAACGTGCTTATCTCGGCGAGAAAAAGCGATTTCGGCAATAAAATTTAAAACGCGTGTAAAACATAAACCAAACGATGAAATTGGTTATTTCTTCATGTATAATGATCAACTCGATACTCCCTAGCCCCCAACAGCCTTTTTTTTCATAACACTTTAACCAGAGTGACGGGAGAGCGGCATTTCAGAAAACGTGCTTATCTCGGCGAGAAAAAGCGATTTCGGCAATAAAATTTAAAACGCGTGTAAAACATAAACCAAACGATGAAATTGGTTATTTCTTCATGTATAATGATCAACTCGATACTCCCTAGCCCCCAACAGCCTTTTTTTTCATAACACTTTAACCAGAGTGACGGGAGAGCGGCATTTCAGAAAACGTGCTTATCTCGGCGAGAAAAAGCGATTTCGGCAATAAAATTTAAAACGCGTGTAAAACATAAACCAAACGATGAAATTGGTTATTTCTTCATGTATAATGATCAACTCGATACTCCCTAGCCCCCAACAGCCTTTTTTTTCATAACACTTTAACCAGAGTGACGGGAGAGCGGCATTTCAGAAAACGTGCTTATCTCGGCGAGAAAAAGCGATTTCGGCAATAAAATTTAAAACGCGTGTAAAACATAAACCAAACGATGAAATTGGTTATTTCTTCATGTATAATGATCAACTCGATACTCCCTAGCCCCCAACAGCCTTTTTTTTCATAACACTTTAACCAGAGTGACGGGAGAGCGGCATTTCAGAAAACGTGCTTATCTCGGCGAGAAAAAGCGATTTCGGCAATAAAATTTAAAACGCGTGTAAAACATAAACCAAACGATGAAATTGGTTATTTCTTCATGTATAATGATCAACTCGATACTCCCTAGCCCCCAACAGCCTTTTTTTTCATAACACTTTAACCAGAGTGACGGGAGAGCGGCATTTCAGAAAACGTGCTTATCTCGGCGAGAAAAAGCGATTTCGGCAATAAAATTTAAAACGCGTGTAAAACATAAACCAAACGATGAAATTGGTTATTTCTTCATGTATAATGATCAACTCGATACTCCCTAGCCCCCAACAGCCTTTTTTTTCATAACACTTTAACCAGAGTGACGGGAGAGCGGCATTTCAGAAAACGTGCTTATCTCGGCGAGAAAAAGCGATTTCGGCAATAAAATTTAAAACGCGTGTAAAACATAAACCAAACGATGAAATTGGTTATTTCTTCATGTATAATGATCAACTCGATACTCCCTAGCCCCCAACAGCCTTTTTTTTCATAACACTTTAACCAGAGTGACGGGAGAGCGGCATTTCAGAAAACGTGCTTATCTCGGCGAGAAAAAGCGATTTCGGCAATAAAATTTAAAACGCGTGTAAAACATAAACCAAACGATGAAATTGGTTATTTCTTCATGTATAATGATCAACTCGATCCTCCCTAGCCCCCAACAGCCTTTTTTTTCATAACACTTTAACCAGAGTGACGGGAGAGCGGCATTTCAGAAAACGTGCTTATCTCGGCGAGAAAAAGCGATTTCGGCAATAAAATTTAAAACGCGTGTAAAACATAAACCAAACGATGAAATTGGTTATTTCTTCATGTATAATGATCAACTCGATACTCCCTAGCCCCCAACAGCCTTTTTTTTTCATAACACTTTAACCAGAGTGACGGGAGAGCGGCATTTCAGAAAACGTGCTTATCTCGGCGAGAAAAAGCGATTTCGGCAATAAAATTTAAAACGCGTGTAAAACATAAACCAAACGATGAAATTGGTTATTTCTTCATGTATAATGATCAACTCGATACTCCCTAGCCCCCAACAGCCTTTTTTTTCATAACACTTTAACCAGAGTGACGGGAGAGCGGCATTTCAGAAAACGTGCTTATCTCGGCGAGAAAAAGCGATTTCGGCAATAAAATTTAAAACGCGTGTAAAACATAAACCAAACGATGAAATTGGTTCTTTCTTCATGTATAATGATCAACTCGATACTCCCTAGCCCCCAACAGCCTTTTTTTTCATAACACTTTAACCAGAGTGACGGGAGAGCGGCATTTCAGAAAACGTGCTTATCTCGGCGAGAAAAAGTGATTTCGGCAATAAAATTTAAAACGCGTGTAAAACATAAACCAAACGATGAAATTGGTTCTTTCTTCATGTATAATGATCAACTCGATACTCCCTAGCCCCCAACAGCCTTTTTTTTCATAACACTTTAACCAGAGTGACGGGAGAGCGGCATTTCAGAAAACGTGCTTATCTCGGCGAGAAAAAGCGATTTCGGCAATAAAATTTAAAACGCGTGTAAAACATAAACCAAACGATGAAATTGGTTATTTCTTCATGTATAATGATCAACTCGATACTCCCTAGCCCCCAACAGCCTTTTTTTTCATAACACTTTAACCAGAGTGACGGGAGAGCGGCATTTCAGAAAACGTGCTTATCTCGGCGAGAAAAAGCGATTTCGGCAATAAAATTTAAAACGCGTGTAAAACATAAACCAAACGATGAAATTGGTTATTTCTTCATGTATAATGATCAACTCGATACTCCCTAGCCCCCAACAGCCTTTTTTTTCATAACACTTTAACCAGAGTGACGGGAGAGCGGCATTTCAGAAAACGTGCTTATCTCGGCGAGAAAAAGCGATTTCGGCAATAAAATTTAAAACGCGTGTAAAACATAAACCAAACGATGAAATTGGTTATTTCTTCATGTATAATGATCAACTCGATACTCCCTAGCCCCCAACAGCCTTTTTTTTCATAACACTTTAACCAGAGTGACGGGAGAGCGGCATTTCAGAAAACGTGCTTATCTCGGCGAGAAAAAGCGATTTCGGCAATAAAATTTAAAACGCGTGTAAAACATAAACCAAACGATGAAATTGGTTATTTCTTCATGTATAATGATCAACTCGATACTCCCTAGCCCCCAACAGCCTTTTTTTTCATAACACTTTAACCAGAGTGACGGGAGAGCGGCATTTCAGAAAACGTGCTTATCTCGGCGAGAAAAAGCGATTTCGGCAATAAAATTTAAAACGCGTGTAAAACATAAACCAAACGATGAAATTGGTTATTTCTTCATGTATAATGATCAACTCGATACTCCCTAGCCCCCAACAGCCTTTTTTTTCATAACACTTTAACCAGAGTGACGGGAGAGCGGCATTTCAGAAAACGTGCTTATCTCGGCGAGAAAAAGCGATTTCGGCAATAAAATTTAAAACGCGTGTAAAACATAAACCAAACGATGAAATTGGTTATTTCTTCATGTATAATGATCAACTCGATACTCCCTAGCCCCCAACAGCCTTTTTTTTCATAACACTTTAACCAGAGTGACGGGAGAGCGGCATTTCAGAAAACGTGCTTATCTCGGCGAGAAAAAGCGATTTCGGCAATAAAATTTAAAACGCGTGTAAAACATAAACCAAACGATGAAATTGGTTATTTCTTCATGTATAATGATCAACTCGATACTCCCTAGCCCCCAACAGCCTTTTTTTTCATAACACTTTAACCAGAGTGACGGGAGAGCGGCATTTCAGAAAACGTGCTTATCTCGGCGAGAAAAAGCGATTTCGGCAATAAAATTTAAAACGCGTGTAAAACATAAACCAAACGATGAAATTGGTTATTTCTTCATGTATAATGATCAACTCGATACTCCCTAGCCCCCAACAGCCTTTTTTTTCATAACACTTTAACCAGAGTGACGGGAGAGCGGCATTTCAGAAAACGTGCTTATCTCGGCGAGAAAAAGCGATTTCGGCAATAAAATTTAAAACGCGTGTAAAACATAAACCAAACGATGAAATTGGTTATTTCTTCATGTATAATGATCAACTCGATACTCCCTAGCCCCCAACAGCCTTTTTTTTCATAACACTTTAACCAGAGTGACGGGAGAGCGGCATTTCAGAAAACGTGCTTATCTCGGCGAGAAAAAGCGATTTCGGCAATAAAATTTAAAACGCGTGTAAAACATAAACCAAACGATGGAATTGGTTATTTCTTCATGTATAATGATCAACTCGATACTCCCTAGCCCCCAACAGCCTTTTTTTTCATAACACTTTAACCAGAGTGACGGGAGAGCGGCATTTCAGAAAACGTGCTTATCTCGGCGAGAAAAAGCGATTTCGGCAATAAAATTTAAAACGCGTGTAAAACATAAACCAAACGATGAAATTGGTTATTTCTTCATGTATAATGATCAACTCGATACTCCCTAGCCCCCAACAGCCTTTTTTTTCATAACACTTTAACCAGAGTGACGGGAGAGCGGCATTTCAGAAAACGTGCTTATCTCGGCGAGAAAAAGCGATTTCGGCAATAAAATTTAAAACGCGTGTAAAACATAAACCAAACGATGAAATTGGTTATTTCTTCATGTATAATGATCAACTCGATACTCCCTAGCCCCCAACAGCCTTTTTTTTCATAACACTTTAACCAGAGGGACGGGAGAGCGGCATTTCAGAAAACGTGCTTATCTCGGCAATAAAATTTAAAACGCGTGTAAAACATAAACCAAACGATGAAATTGGTTATTTCTTCATGTATAATGATCAACTCGATACTCCCTAGCCCCCAACAGCCTTTTTTTTTCATAACACTTTAACCAGAGTGACGGGAGAGCGGCATTTCAGAAAACGTGCTTATCTCGGCGAGAAAAAGCGATTTCGGCAATAAAATTTAAAACGCGTGTAAAACATAAACCAAACGATGAAATTGGTTATTTCTTCATGTATAATGATCAACTCGATACTCCCTAGCCCCCAACAGCCTTTTTTTCATAACACTTTAACCAGAGGGACGGGAGAGCGGCATTTCAGAAAACGTGCTTATCTCGGCGAGAAAAAGCGATTTCGGCAATAAAATTTAAAACGCGTGTAAAACATAAACCAAACGATGAAATTGGTTATTTCTTCATGTATAATGATCAACTCGATACTCCCTAGCCCCCAACAGCCTTTTTTTTCATAACACTTTAACCAGAGTGACGGGAGAGCGGCATTTCAGAAAACGTGCTTATCTCGGCGAGAAAAAGCGATTTCGGCAATAAAATTTAAAACGCGTGTAAAACATAAACCAAACGATGAAATTGGTTATTTCTTCATGTATAATGATCAACTCGATACTCCCTAGCCCCCAACAGCCTTTTTTTTCATAACACTTTAACCAGAGTGACGGGAGAGCGGCATTTCAGAAAACGTGCTTATCTCGGCGAGAAAAAGCGATTTCGGCAATAAAATTTAAAACGCGTGTAAAACATAAACCAAACGATGAAATTGGTTATTTCTTCATGTATAATGATCAACTCGATACTCCCTAGCCCCCAACAGCCTTTTTTTTCATAACACTTTAACCAGAGGGACGGGAGAGCGGCATTTCAGAAAACGTGCTTATCTCGGCGAGAAAAAGCGATTTCGGCAATAAAATTTAAAACGCGTGTAAAACATAAACCAAACGATGAAATTGGTTATTTCTTCATGTATAATGATCAACTCGATACTCCCTAGCCCCCAACAGCCTTTTTTTTCATAACACTTTAACCAGAGTGACGGGAGAGCGGCATTTCAGAAAACGTGCTTATCTCGGCGAGAAAAAGCGATTTCGGCAATAAAATTTAAAACGCGTGTAAAACATAAACCAAACGATGAAATTGGTTATTTCTTCATGTATAATGATCAACTCGATACTCCCTAGCCCCCAACAGCCTTTTTTTTCATAACACTTTAACCAGAGTGACGGGAGAGCGGCATTTCAGAAAACGTGCTTATCTCGGCGAGAAAAAGCGATTTCGGCAATAAAATTTAAAACGCGTGTAAAACATAAACCAAACGATGAAATTGGTTATTTCTTCATGTATAATGATCAACTCGATACTCCCTAGCCCCCAACAGCCTTTTTTTTCATAACACTTTAACCAGAGTGACGGGAGAGCGGCATTTCAGAAAACGTGCTTATCTCGGCGAGAAAAAGCGATTTCGGCAATAAAATTTAAAACGCGTGTAAAACATAAACCAAACGATGAAATTGGTTATTTCTTCATGTATAATGATCAACTCGATACTCCCTAGCCCCCAACAGCCTTTTTTTTCATAACACTTTAACCAGAGTGACGGGAGAGCGGCATTTCAGAAAACGTGCTTATCTCGGCGAGAAAAAGCGATTTCGGCAATAAAATTTAAAACGCGTGTAAAACATAAACCAAACGATGAAATTGGTTATTTCTTCATGTATAATGATCAACTCGATACTCCCTAGCCCCCAACAGCCTTTTTTTTCATAACACTTTAACCAGAGTGACGGGAGAGCGGCATTTCAGAAAACGTGCTTATCTCGGCGAGAAAAAGCGATTTCGGCAATAAAATTTAAAACGCGTGTAAAACATAAACCAAACGATGAAATTGGTTATTTCTTCATGTATAATGATCAACTCGATACTCCCTAGCCCCCAACAGCCTTTTTTTTCATAACACTTTAACCAGAGGGACGGGAGAGCGGCATTTCAGAAAACGTGCTTATCTCGGCGAGAAAAAGCGATTTCGGCAATAAAATTTAAAACGCGTGTAAAACATAAACCAAACGATGAAATTGGTTATTTCTTCATGTATAATGATCAACTCGATACTCCCTAGCCCCCAACAGCCTTTTTTTTCATAACACTTTAACCAGAGTGACGGGAGAGCGGCATTTCAGAAAACGTGCTTATCTCGGCGAGAAAAAGCGATTTCGGCAATAAAATTTAAAACGCGTGTAAAACATAAACCAAACGATGAAATTGGTTATTTCTTCATGTATAATGATCAACTCGATACTCCCTAGCCCCCAACAGCCTTTTTTTTCATAACACTTTAACCAGAGTGACGGGAGAGCGGCATTTCAGAAAACGTGCTTATCTCGGCGAGAAAAAGCGATTTCGGCAATAAAATTTAAAACGCGTGTAAAACATAAACCAAACGATGAAATTGGTTATTTCTTCATGTATAATGATCAACTCGATACTCCCTAGCCCCCAACAGCCTTTTTTTTCATAACACTTTAACCAGAGTGACGGGAGAGCGGCATTTCAGAAAACGTGCTTATCTCGGCGAGAAAAAGCGATTTCGGCAATAAAATTTAAAACGCGTGTAAAACATAAACCAAACGATGAAATTGGTTATTTCTTCATGTATAATGATCAACTCGATACTCCCTAGCCCCCAACAGCCTTTTTTTTCATAACACTTTAACCAGAGTGACGGGAGAGCGGCATTTCAGAAAACGTGCTTATCTCGGCGAGAAAAAGCGATTTCGGCAATAAAATTTAAAACGCGTGTAAAACATAAACCAAACGATGAAATTGGTTATTTCTTCATGTATAATGATCAACTCGATACTCCCTAGCCCCCAACAGCCTTTTTTTTCATAACACTTTAACCAGAGTGACGGGAGAGCGGCATTTCAGAAAACGTGCTTATCTCGGCGAGAAAAAGCGATTTCGGCAATAAAATTTAAAACGCGTGTAAAACATAAACCAAACGATGAAATTGGTTATTTCTTCATGTATAATGATCAACTCGATACTCCCTAGCCCCCAACAGCCTTTTTTTTCATAACACTTTAACCAGAGTGACGGGAGAGCGGCATTTCAGAAAACGTGCTTATCTCGGCGAGAAAAAGCGATTTCGGCAATAAAATTTAAAACGCGTGTAAAACATAAACCAAACGATGAAATTGGTTATTTCTTCATGTATAATGATCAACTCGATACTCCCTAGCCCCCAACAGCCTTTTTTTTCATAACACTTTAACCAGAGTGACGGGAGAGCGGCATTTCAGAAAACGTGCTTATCTCGGCGAGAAAAAGCGATTTCGGCAATAAAATTTAAAACGCGTGTAAAACATAAACCAAACGATGAAATTGGTTATTTCTTCATGTATAATGATCAACTCGATACTCCCTAGCCCCCAACAGCCTTTTTTTTCATAACACTTTAACCAGAGTGACGGGAGAGCGGCATTTCAGAAAACGTGCTTATCTCGGCGAGAAAAAGCGATTTCGGCAATAAAATTTAAAACGCGTGTAAAACATAAACCAAACGATGAAATTGGTTATTTCTTCATGTATAATGATCAACTCGATACTCCCTAGCCCCCAACAGCCTTTTTTTTCATAACACTTTAACCAGAGTGACGGGAGAGCGGCATTTCAGAAAACGTGCTTATCTCGGCGAGAAAAAGCGATTTCGGCAATAAAATTTAAAACGCGTGTAAAACATAAACCAAACGATGAAATTGGTTATTTCTTCATGTATAATGATCAACTCGATACTCCCTAGCCCCCAACAGCCTTTTTTTTCATAACACTTTAACCAGAGTGACGGGAGAGCGGCATTTCAGAAAACGTGCTTATCTCGGCGAGAAAAAGCGATTTCGGCAATAAAATTTAAAACGCGTGTAAAACATAAACCAAACGATGAAATTGGTTATTTCTTCATGTATAATGATCAACTCGATACTCCCTAGCCCCCAACAGCCTTTTTTTTCATAACACTTTAACCAGAGTGACGGGAGAGCGGCATTTCAGAAAACGTGCTTATCTCGGCGAGAAAAAGCGATTTCGGCAATAAAATTTAAAACGCGTGTAAAACATAAACCAAACGATGAAATTGGTTATTTCTTCATGTATAATGATCAACTCGATACTCCCTAGCCCCCAACAGCCTTTTTTTTCATAACACTTTAACCAGAGTGACGGGAGAGCGGCATTTCAGAAAACGTGCTTATCTCGGCGAGAAAAAGCGATTTCGGCAATAAAATTTAAAACGCGTGTAAAACATAAACCAAACGATGAAATTGGTTATTTCTTCATGTATAATGATCAACTCGATACTCCCTAGCCCCCAACAGCCTTTTTTTTCATAACACTTTAACCAGAGTGACGGGAGAGCGGCATTTCAGAAAACGTGCTTATCTCGGCGAGAAAAAGCGATTTCGGCAATAAAATTTAAAACGCGTGTAAAACATAAACCAAACGATGAAATTGGTTATTTCTTCATGTATAATGATCAACTCGATACTCCCTAGCCCCCAACAGCCTTTTTTTTCATAACACTTTAACCAGAGTGACGGGAGAGCGGCATTTCAGAAAACGTGCTTATCTCGGCGAGAAAAAGCGATTTCGGCAATAAAATTTAAAACGCGTGTAAAACATAAACCAAACGATGAAATTGGTTATTTCTTCATGTATAATGATCAACTCGATACTCCCTAGCCCCCAACAGCCTTTTTTTTCATAACACTTTAACCAGAGTGACGGGAGAGCGGCATTTCAGAAAACGTGCTTATCTCGGCGAGAAAAAGCGATTTCGGCAATAAAATTTAAAACGCGTGTAAAACATAAACCAAACGATGAAATTGGTTATTTCTTCATGTATAATGATCAACTCGATACTCCCTAGCCCCCAACAGCCTTTTTTTTCATAACACTTTAACCAGAGTGACGGGAGAGCGGCATTTCAGAAAACGTGCTTATCTCGGCGAGAAAAAGCGATTTCGGCAATAAAATTTAAAACGCGTGTAAAACATAAACCAAACGATGAAATTGGTTATTTCTTCATGTATAATGATCAACTCGATACTCCCTAGCCCCCAACAGCCTTTTTTTTCATAACACTTTAACCAGAGTGACGGGAGAGCGGCATTTCAGAAAACGTGCTTATCTCGGCGAGAAAAAGCGATTTCGGCAATAAAATTTAAAACGCGTGTAAAACATAAACCAAACGATGAAATTGGTTATTTCTTCATGTATAATGATCAACTCGATACTCCCTAGCCCCCAACAGCCTTTTTTTTCATAACACTTTAACCAGAGTGACGGGAGAGCGGCATTTCAGAAAACGTGCTTATCTCGGCGAGAAAAAGCGATTTCGGCAATAAAATTTAAAACGCGTGTAAAACATAAACCAAACGATGAAATTGGTTATTTCTTCATGTATAATGATCAACTCGATACTCCCTAGCCCCCAACAGCCTTTTTTTTCATAACACTTTAACCAGAGTGACGGGAGAGCGGCATTTCAGAAAACGTGCTTATCTCGGCGAGAAAAAGCGATTTCGGCAATAAAATTTAAAACGCGTGTAAAACATAAACCAAACGATGAAATTGGTTATTTCTTCATGTATAATGATCAACTCGATACTCCCTAGCCCCCAACAGCCTTTTTTTTCATAACACTTTAACCAGAGTGACGGGAGAGCGGCATTTCAGAAAACGTGCTTATCTCGGCGAGAAAAAGCGATTTCGGCAATAAAATTTAAAACGCGTGTAAAACATAAACCAAACGATGAAATTGGTTATTTCTTCATGTATAATGATCAACTCGATACTCCCTAGCCCCCAACAGCCTTTTTTTTCATAACACTTTAACCAGAGTGACGGGAGAGCGGCATTTCAGAAAACGTGCTTATCTCGGCGAGAAAAAGCGATTTCGGCAATAAAATTTAAAACGCGTGTAAAACATAAACCAAACGATGAAATTGGTTATTTCTTCATGTATAATGATCAACTCGATACTCCCTAGCCCCCAACAGCCTTTTTTTTCATAACACTTTAACCAGAGTGACGGGAGAGCGGCATTTCAGAAAACGTGCTTATCTCGGCGAGAAAAAGCGATTTCGGCAATAAAATTTAAAACGCGTGTAAAACATAAACCAAACGATGAAATTGGTTATTTCTTCATGTATAATGATCAACTCGATACTCCCTAGCCCCCAACAGCCTTTTTTTTCATAACACTTTAACCAGAGTGACGGGAGAGCGGCATTTCAGAAAACGTGCTTATCTCGGCGAGAAAAAGCGATTTCGGCAATAAAATTTAAAACGCGTGTAAAACATAAACCAAACGATGAAATTGGTTATTTCTTCATGTATAATGATCAACTCGATACTCCCTAGCCCCCAACAGCCTTTTTTTTCATAACACTTTAACCAGAGTGACGGGAGAGCGGCATTTCAGAAAACGTGCTTATCTCGGCGAGAAAAAGCGATTTCGGCAATAAAATTTAAAACGCGTGTAAAACATAAACCAAACGATGAAATTGGTTATTTCTTCATGTATAATGATCAACTCGATACTCCCTAGCCCCCAACAGCCTTTTTTTTCATAACACTTTAACCAGAGTGACGGGAGAGCGGCATTTCAGAAAACGTGCTTATCTCGGCGAGAAAAAGCGATTTCGGCAATAAAATTTAAAACGCGTGTAAAACATAAACCAAACGATGAAATTGGTTATTTCTTCATGTATAATGATCAACTCGATACTCCCTAGCCCCCAACAGCCTTTTTTTTCATAACACTTTAACCAGAGTGACGGGAGAGCGGCATTTCAGAAAACGTGCTTATCTCGGCGAGAAAAAGCGATTTCGGCAATAAAATTTAAAACGCGTGTAAAACATAAACCAAACGATGAAATTGGTTATTTCTTCATGTATAATGATCAACTCGATACTCCCTAGCCCCCAACAGCCTTTTTTTTCATAACACTTTAACCAGAGTGACGGGAGAGCGGCATTTCAGAAAACGTGCTTATCTCGGCGAGAAAAAGCGATTTCGGCAATAAAATTTAAAACGCGTGTAAAACATAAACCAAACGATGAAATTGGTTATTTCTTCATGTATAATGATCAACTCGATACTCCCTAGCCCCCAACAGCCTTTTTTTTTCATAACACTTTAACCAGAGTGACGGGAGAGCGGCATTTCAGAAAACGTGCTTATCTCGGCGAGAAAAAGCGATTTCGGCAATAAAATTTAAAACGCGTGTAAAACATAAACCAAACGATGAAATTGGTTATTTCTTCATGTATAATGATCAACTCGATACTCCCTAGCCCCCAACAGCCTTTTTTTTCATAACACTTTAACCAGAGTGACGGGAGAGCGGCATTTCAGAAAACGTGCTTATCTCGGCGAGAAAAAGCGATTTCGGCAATAAAATTTAAAACGCGTGTAAAACATAAACCAAACGATGAAATTGGTTATTTCTTCATGTATAATGATCAACTCGATACTCCCTAGCCCCCAACAGCCTTTTTTTTCATAACACTTTAACCAGAGTGACGGGAGAGCGGCATTTCAGAAAACGTGCTTATCTCGGCGAGAAAAAGCGATTTCGGCAATAAAATTTAAAACGCGTGTAAAACATAAACCAAACGATGAAATTGGTTATTTCTTCATGTATAATGATCAACTCGATACTCCCTAGCCCCCAACAGCCTTTTTTTTCATAACACTTTAACCAGAGTGACGGGAGAGCGGCATTTCAGAAAACGTGCTTATCTCGGCGAGAAAAAGCGATTTCGGCAATAAAATTTAAAACGCGTGTAAAACATAAACCAAACGATGAAATTGGTTATTTCTTCATGTATAATGATCAACTCGATACTCCCTAGCCCCCAACAGCCTTTTTTTTCATAACACTTTAACCAGAGTGACGGGAGAGCGGCATTTCAGAAAACGTGCTTATCTCGGCGAGAAAAAGCGATTTCGGCAATAAAATTTAAAACGCGTGTAAAACATAAACCAAACGATGAAATTGGTTATTTCTTCATGTATAATGATCAACTCGATACTCCCTAGCCCCCAACAGCCTTTTTTTTCATAACACTTTAACCAGAGTGACGGGAGAGCGGCATTTCAGAAAACGTGCTTATCTCGGCGAGAAAAAGCGATTTCGGCAATAAAATTTAAAACGCGTGTAAAACATAAACCAAACGATGAAATTGGTTATTTCTTCATGTATAATGATCAACTCGATACTCCCTAGCCCCCAACAGCCTTTTTTTTCATAACACTTTAACCAGAGTGACGGGAGAGCGGCATTTCAGAAAACGTGCTTATCTCGGCGAGAAAAAGCGATTTCGGCAATAAAATTTAAAACGCGTGTAAAACATAAACCAAACGATGAAATTGGTTATTTCTTCATGTATAATGATCAACTCGATACTCCCTAGCCCCCAACAGCCTTTTTTTTCATAACACTTTAACCAGAGTGACGGGAGAGCGGCATTTCAGAAAACGTGCTTATCTCGGCGAGAAAAAGCGATTTCGGCAATAAAATTTAAAACGCGTGTAAAACATAAACCAAACGATGAAATTGGTTATTTCTTCATGTATAATGATCAACTCGATACTCCCTAGCCCCCAACAGCCTTTTTTTTCATAACACTTTAACCAGAGTGACGGGAGAGCGGCATTTCAGAAAACGTGCTTATCTCGGCGAGAAAAAGCGATTTCGGCAATAAAATTTAAAACGCGTGTAAAACATAAACCAAACGATGAAATTGGTTATTTCTTCATGTATAATGATCAACTCGATACTCCCTAGCCCCCAACAGCCTTTTTTTTCATAACACTTTAACCAGAGTGACGGGAGAGCGGCATTTCAGAAAACGTGCTTATCTCGGCGAGAAAAAGCGATTTCGGCAATAAAATTTAAAACGCGTGTAAAACATAAACCAAACGATGAAATTGGTTATTTCTTCATGTATAATGATCAACTCGATACTCCCTAGCCCCCAACAGCCTTTTTTTTCATAACACTTTAACCAGAGTGACGGGAGAGCGGCATTTCAGAAAACGTGCTTATCTCGGCGAGAAAAAGCGATTTCGGCAATAAAATTTAAAACGCGTGTAAAACATAAACCAAACGATGAAATTGGTTATTTCTTCATGTATAATGATCAACTCGATACTCCCTAGCCCCCAACAGCCTTTTTTTTCATAACACTTTAACCAGAGTGACGGGAGAGCGGCATTTCAGAAAACGTGCTTATCTCGGCGAGAAAAAGCGATTTCGGCAATAAAATTTAAAACGCGTGTAAAACATAAACCAAACGATGAAATTGGTTATTTCTTCATGTATAATGATCAACTCGATACTCCCTAGCCCCCAACAGCCTTTTTTTTCATAACACTTTAACCAGAGTGACGGGAGAGCGGCATTTCAGAAAACGTGCTTATCTCGGCGAGAAAAAGCGATTTCGGCAATAAAATTTAAAACGCGTGTAAAACATAAACCAAACGATGAAATTGGTTATTTCTTCATGTATAATGATCAACTCGATACTCCCTAGCCCCCAACAGCCTTTTTTTTCATAACACTTTAACCAGAGTGACGGGAGAGCGGCATTTCAGAAAACGTGCTTATCTCGGCGAGAAAAAGCGATTTCGGCAATAAAATTTAAAACGCGTGTAAAACATAAACCAAACGATGAAATTGGTTATTTCTTCATGTATAATGATCAACTCGATACTCCCTAGCCCCCAACAGCCTTTTTTTTCATAACACTTTAACCAGAGTGACGGGAGAGCGGCATTTCAGAAAACGTGCTTATCTCGGCGAGAAAAAGCGATTTCGGCAATAAAATTTAAAACGCGTGTAAAACATAAACCAAACGATGAAATTGGTTATTTCTTCATGTATAATGATCAACTCGATACTCCCTAGCCCCCAACAGCCTTTTTTTTCATAACACTTTAACCAGAGTGACGGGAGAGCGGCATTTCAGAAAACGTGCTTATCTCGGCGAGAAAAAGCGATTTCGGCAATAACATTTAAAACGCGTGTAAAACATAAACCAAACGATGAAATTGGTTATTTCTTCATGTATAATGATCAACTCGATACTCCCTAGCCCCCAACAGCCTTTTTTTCATAACACTTTAACCAGAGTGACGGGAGAGCGGCATTTCAGAAAACGTGCTTATCTCGGCGAGAAAAAGCGATTTCGGCAATAAAATTTAAAACGCGTGTAAAACATAAACCAAACGATGAAATTGGTTATTTCTTCATGTATAATGATCAACTCGATACTCCCTAGCCCCCAACAGCCTTTTTTTTCATAACACTTTAACCAGAGTGACGGGAGAGCGGCATTTCAGAAAACGTGCTTATCTCGGCGAGAAAAAGCGATTTCGGCAATAAAATTTAAAACGCGTGTAAAACATAAACCAAACGATGAAATTGGTTATTTCTTCATGTATAATGATCAACTCGATACTCCCTAGCCCCCAACAGCCTTTTTTTTCATAACACTTTAACCAGAGTGACGGGAGAGCGGCATTTCAGAAAACGTGCTTATCTCGGCGAGAAAAAGCGATTTCGGCAATAAAATTTAAAACGCGTGTAAAACATAAACCAAACGATGAAATTGGTTATTTCTTCATGTATAATGATCAACTCGATACTCCCTAGCCCCCAACAGCCTTTTTTTTCATAACACTTTAACCAGAGTGACGGGAGAGCGGCATTTCAGAAAACGTGCTTATCTCGGCGAGAAAAAGCGATTTCGGCAATAAAATTTAAAACGCGTGTAAAACATAAACCAAACGATGAAATTGGTTATTTCTTCATGTATAATGATCAACTCGATACTCCCTAGCCCCCAACAGCCTTTTTTTTCATAACACTTTAACCAGAGTGACGGGAGAGCGGCATTTCAGAAAACGTGCTTATCTCGGCGAGAAAAAGCGATTTCGGCAATAAAATTTAAAACGCGTGTAAAACATAAACCAAACGATGAAATTGGTTATTTCTTCATGTATAATGATCAACTCGATACTCCCTAGCCCCCAACAGCCTTTTTTTTCATAACACTTTAACCAGAGTGACGGGAGAGCGGCATTTCAGAAAACGTGCTTATCTCGGCGAGAAAAAGCGATTTCGGCAATAAAATTTAAAACGCGTGTAAAACATAAACCAAACGATGAAATTGGTTATTTCTTCATGTATAATGATCAACTCGATACTCCCTAGCCCCCAACAGCCTTTTTTTTCATAACACTTTAACCAGAGTGACGGGAGAGCGGCATTTCAGAAAACGTGCTTATCTCGGCGAGAAAAAGCGATTTCGGCAATAAAATTTAAAACGCGTGTAAAACATAAACCAAACGATGAAATTGGTTATTTCTTCATGTATAATGATCAACTCGATACTCCCTAGCCCCCAACAGCCTTTTTTTTCATAACACTTTAACCAGAGTGACGGGAGAGCGGCATTTCAGAAAACGTGCTTATCTCGGCGAGAAAAAGCGATTTCGGCAATAAAATTTAAAACGCGTGTAAAACATAAACCAAACGATGAAATTGGTTATTTCTTCATGTATAATGATCAACTCGATACTCCCTAGCCCCCAACAGCCTTTTTTTTCATAACACTTTAACCAGAGTGACGGGAGAGCGGCATTTCAGAAAACGTGCTTATCTCGGCGAGAAAAAGCGATTTCGGCAATAAAATTTAAAACGCGTGTAAAACATAAACCAAACGATGGTATTGGTTATTTCTTTATGTATAATGATCAACTCGAGTCGAGCTCCAGGGAGAGAGGCTGATTTTTCGCTTTTTGAGGCCGACCGACGAACCGGCGCGGGGCGGACTCAAAAGCCCGCAGAGCCGTAGGCACTTAGAAAAGTTTCGCCTTTGGCTGTGAGCTCCAGGGGGAGAGGCTGGTTTTGCGTTATTTTAGGCCGGCTGGAGAACCGGCGCGGGTCGGACGCACAATCCCCGCAGAGCCGTGGGCACTTAGAAAATTTTTGCCAAGTTGGCTCTGAGCGCCTGGTACCTAATATGGAAGTATAGAGGCCGACTTTCGGGCAAGATCACGCCGCGTTAGGCTTCCAGGACCCCGGCTAAGCAATTTTACCGGGCCGCCCGGTTCTTTTTTTGAACCAGCCCGGTTCTTTTTACACTTCCAGCTGGAGCTCAGCAGCGGCTTTTTGCCTAAGATCACGCCGGGTTAGGCTTCCAGGACCTCGGCTAAGCAATTCTACCGGGCCGCCCGGTTCTTTTTTTGAACCAGCCCGGTTCTTTTTACACTTCCAGCTGGAGCTCACGAGCGGCTTTTTGGACAAGATCACGCCGTGTTAGGCTTCCAGAGCCCCGGCTAAGCAATTTTACCGGCCCGCCCGGTTCTTTTTTTTAACCAGCCCGGTTCTTTTTACACTTCCAGCTGGAGCTCAGCAGCGGGTTTTTGGACAAGATCACGCCGTGTTAGGCTTCCAGAGCCCCGGCTAAGCAATTTTACAGGGTCGCCCGGTTCTTTTTTTTAACCAGCCCGGTTTTTTTTACACTTCCAGCTGGAGCTCAGCAGCGGCTTTTTGCACAGTATCACGCCGGGTTAGGCTTCCAGAGCCCCGGCTAAGCAATTTTACCGGGCCGCCCGGTTCTTTTTTTTAACCAGCCCGGTTCTTTTTACACTTCCAGCTGGAGCTCAGCAGCGGCTTTTTGGACAAGATCACGCCGTGTTAGGCTTCCAGAGCCCCGGCTAAGCAATTTTACCGGGTCGGCCGGTTCTTTTTTTTTAACCAGCCCGGTTCTTTTTACACTTCCAGCTCGAGCTCAGCAGCGGCTTTTTGGACAAGATCACGCCGTGTTAGGCTTCCAGAGCCCCGGCTAAGCAATTTTACCGGGTCGCCCGGTTCTTTTTTTAACCAGCCCGGTTCTTTTTACACTTCCAGCTGGAGCTCAGCATCGTGTAAAACATAAACCAAACGATGAAATTGGTTATTTCTTCATGTATAATGATCAACTCGATACTCCCTAGCCCCCAACAGCCTTTTTTTTCATAACACTTTAACCAGAGTGACGGGAGAGCGGCATTTCAGAAAACGTGCTTATCTCGGCGAGAAAAAGCGATTTCGGCAATAAAATTTAAAACGCGTGTAAAACATAAACCAAACGATGAAATTGGTTATTTCTTCATGTATAATGATCAACTCGATACTCCCTAGCCCCCAACAGCCTTTTTTTTCATAACACTTTAACCAGAGTGACGGGAGAGCGGCATTTCAGAAAACGTGCTTATCTCGGCGAGAAAAAGCGATTTCGGCAATAAAATTTAAAACGCGTGTAAAACATAAACCAAACGATGAAATTGGTTATTTCTTCATGTATAATGATCAACTCGATACTCCCTAGCCCCCAACAGCCTTTTTTTTCATAACACTTTAACCAGAGTGACGGGAGAGCGGCATTTCAGAAAACGTGCTTATCTCGGCGAGAAAAAGCGATTTCGGCAATAAAATTTAAAACGCGTGTAAAACATAAACCAAACGATGAAATTGGTTATTTCTTCATGTATAATGATCAACTCGATACTCCCTAGCCCCCAACAGCCTTTTTTTTCATAACACTTTAACCAGAGTGACGGGAGAGCGGCATTTCAGAAAACGTGCTTATCTCGGCGAGAAAAAGCGATTTCGGCAATAACATTTAAAACGCGTGTAAAACATAAACCAAACGATGAAATTGGTAATTTCTTCATGTATAATGATCAACTCGATACTCCCTAGCCCCCAACAGCCTTTTTTTTCATAACACTTTAACCAGAGTGACGGGAGAGCGGCATTTCAGAAAACGTGCTTATCTCGGCGAGAAAAAGCGATTTCGGCAATAAAATTTAAAACGCGTGTAAAACATAAACCAAACGATGAAATTGGTTATTTCTTCATGTATAATGATCAACTCGATACTCCCTAGCCCCCAACAGCCTTTTTTTTCATAACACTTTAACCAGAGTGACGGGAGAGCGGCATTTCAGAAAACGTGCTTATCTCGGCGAGAAAAAGCGATTTCGGCAATAAAATTTAAAACGCGTGTAAAACATAAACCAAACGATGAAATTGGTTATTTCTTCATGTATAATGATCAACTCGATACTCCCTAGCCCCCAACAGCCTTTTTTTTCATAACACTTTAACCAGAGTGACGGGAGAGCGGCATTTCAGAAAACGTGCTTATCTCGGCGAGAAAAAGCGATTTCGGCAATAACATTTAAAACGCGTGTAAAACATAAACCAAACGATGAAATTGGTTATTTCTTCATGTATAATGATCAACTCGATACTCCCTAGCCCCCAACAGCCTTTTTTTTCATAACACTTTAACCAGAGTGACGGGAGAGCGGCATTTCAGAAAACGTGCTTATCTCGGCGAGAAAAAGCGATTTCGGCAATAAAATTTAAAACGCGTGTAAAACATAAACCAAACGATGAAATTGGTTATTTCTTCATGTATAATGATCAACTCGATACTCCCTAGCCCCCAACAGCCTTTTTTTTCATAACACTTTAACCAGAGTGACGGGAGAGCGGCATTTCAGAAAACGTGCTTATCTCGGCGAGAAAAAGCGATTTCGGCAATAAAATTTAAAACGCGTGTAAAACATAAACCAAACGATGAAATTGGTTATTTCTTCATGTATAATGATCAACTCGATACTCCCTAGCCCCCAACAGCCTTTTTTTTCATAACACTTTAACCAGAGTGACGGGAGAGCGGCATTTCAGAAAACGTGCTTATCTCGGCGAGAAAAAGCGATTTCGGCAATAAAATTTAAAACGCGTGTAAAACATAAACCAAACGATGAAATTGGTTATTTCTTCATGTATAATGATCAACTCGATACTCCCTAGCCCCCAACAGCCTTTTTTTTCATAACACTTTAACTAGAGTGACGGGAGAGCGGCATTTCAGAAAACGTGCTTATCTCGGCGAGAAAAAGCGATTTCGGCAATAAAATTTAAAACGCGTGTAAAACATAAACCAAACGATGAAATTGGTTATTTCTTCATGTATAATGATCAACTCGATACTCCCTAGCCCCCAACAGCCTTTTTTTTCATAACACTTTAACCAGAGTGACGGGAGAGCGGCATTTCAGAAAACGTGCTTATCTCGGCGAGAAAAAGCGATTTCGGCAATAAAATTTAAAACGCGTGTAAAACATAAACCAAACGATGAAATTGGTTATTTCTTCATGTATAATGATCAACTCGATACTCCCTAGCCCCCAACAGCCTTTTTTTTCATAACACTTTAACCAGAGTGACGGGAGAGCGGCATTTCAGAAAACGTGCTTATCTCGGCGAGAAAAAGCGATTTCGGCAATAAAATTTAAAACGCGTGTAAAACATAAACCAAACGATGAAATTGGTTATTTCTTCATGTATAATGATCAACTCGATACTCCCTAGCCCCCAACAGCCTTTTTTTTCATAACACTTTAACCAGAGTGACGGGAGAGCGGCATTTCAGAAAACGTGCTTATCTCGGCGAGAAAAAGCGATTTCGGCAATAAAATTTAAAACGCGTGTAAAACATAAACCAAACGATGAAATTGGTTATTTCTTCATGTATAATGATCAACTCGATACTCCCTAGCCCCCAACAGCCTTTTTTTTCATAACACTTTAACCAGAGTGACGGGAGAGCGGCATTTCAGAAAACGTGCTTATCTCG
Source organism: Syngnathus leptorhynchus (assembly GCF_054491065.1). Classification (NCBI taxonomy): domain Eukaryota; kingdom Metazoa; phylum Chordata; class Actinopteri; order Syngnathiformes; family Syngnathidae; genus Syngnathus; species Syngnathus leptorhynchus. The sequence continues at coordinate 29,747 of NW_028232289.1, read as the reverse complement.
GCGAGAAAAAGCGATTTCGGCAATAAAATTTAAAACGCGTGTAAAACATAAACCAAACGATGAAATTGGTTATTTCTTCATGTATAATGATCAACTCGATACTCCCTAGCCCCCAACAGCCTTTTTTTTCATAACACTTTAACCAGAGTGACGGGAGAGCGGCATTTCAGAAAACGTGCTTATCTCGGCGAGAAAAAGCGATTTCGGCAATAACATTTAAAACGCGTGTAAAACATAAACCAAACGATGAAATTGGTAATTTCTTCATGTATAATGATCAACTCGATACTCCCTAGCCCCCAACAGCCTTTTTTTTCATAACACTTTAACCAGAGTGACGGGAGAGCGGCATTTCAGAAAACGTGCTTATCTCGGCGAGAAAAAGCGATTTCGGCAATAAAATTTAAAACGCGTGTAAAACATAAACCAAACGATGAAATTGGTTATTTCTTCATGTATAATGATCAACTCGATACTCCCTAGCCCCCAACAGCCTTTTTTTTCATAACACTTTAACCAGAGTGACGGGAGAGCGGCATTTCAGAAAACGTGCTTATCTCGGCGAGAAAAAGCGATTTCGGCAATAAAATTTAAAACGCGTGTAAAACATAAACCAAACGATGAAATTGGTTATTTCTTCATGTATAATGATCAACTCGATACTCCCTAGCCCCCAACAGCCTTTTTTTTCATAACACTTTAACCAGAGTGACGGGAGAGCGGCATTTCAGAAAACGTGCTTATCTCGGCGAGAAAAAGCGATTTCGGCAATAAAATTTAAAACGCGTGTAAAACATAAACCAAACGATGAAATTGGTTATTTCTTCATGTATAATGATCAACTCGATACTCCCTAGCCCCCAACAGCCTTTTTTTTCATAACACTTTAACCAGAGTGACGGGAGAGCGGCATTTCAGAAAACGTGCTTATCTCGGCGAGAAAAAGCGATTTCGGCAATAAAATTTAAAACGCGTGTAAAACATAAACCAAACGATGAAATTGGTTATTTCTTCATGTATAATGATCAACTCGATACTCCCTAGCCCCCAACAGCCTTTTTTTTCATAACACTTTAACCAGAGTGACGGGAGAGCGGCATTTCAGAAAACGTGCTTATCTCGGCGAGAAAAAGCGATTTCGGCAATAAAATTTAAAACGCGTGTAAAACATAAACCAAACGATGAAATTGGTTATTTCTTCATGTATAATGATCAACTCGATACTCCCTAGCCCCCAACAGCCTTTTTTTTCATAACACTTTAACCAGAGTGACGGGAGAGCGGCATTTCAGAAAACGTGCTTATCTCGGCGAGAAAAAGCGATTTCGGCAATAAAATTTAAAACGCGTGTAAAACATAAACCAAACGATGAAATTGGTTATTTCTTCATGTATAATGATCAACTCGATACTCCCTAGCCCCCAACAGCCTTTTTTTTCATAACACTTTAACCAGAGGGACGGGAGAGCGGCATTTCAGAAAACGTGCTTATCTCGGCGAGAAAAAGCGATTTCGGCAATAAAATTTAAAACGCGTGTAAAACATAAACCAAACGATGAAATTGGTTATTTCTTCATGTATAATGATCAACTCGATACTCCCTAGCCCCCAACAGCCTTTTTTTTCATAACACTTTAACCAGAGTGACGGGAGAGCGGCATTTCAGAAAACGTGCTTATCTCGGCGAGAAAAAGCGATTTCGGCAATAAAATTTAAAACGCGTGTAAAACATAAACCAAACGATGAAATTGGTTATTTCTTCATGTATAATGATCAACTCGAGTCGAGCTCCAGGGAGAGAGGCTGATTTTTCGCTTTTTGAGGCCGACCGACGAACCGGCGCGGGGCGGACTCAAAAGCCCGCAGAGCCGTAGGCACTTAGAAAAGTTTCGCCTTTGGCTGTGAGCTCCAGGGGGAGAGGCTGGTTTTGCGTTATTTTAGGCCGGCTGGAGAACCGGCGCGGGTCGGACGCACAATCCCCGCAGAGCCGTGGGCACTTAGAAAATTTTTGCCAAGTTGGCTCTGAGCGCCTGGTACCTAATATGGAAGTATAGAGGCCGACTTTCGGGCAAGATCACGCCGCGTTAGGCTTCCAGGACCCCGGCTAAGCAATTTTACCGGGCCGCCCGGTTCTTTTTTTGAACCAGCCCGGTTCTTTTTACACTTCCAGCTGGAGCTCAGCAGCGGCTTTTTGCCTAAGATCACGCCGGGTTAGGCTTCCAGGACCTCGGCTAAGCAATTCTACCGGGCCGCCCGGTTCTTTTTTTGAACCAGCCCGGTTCTTTTTACACTTCCAGCTGGAGCTCACGAGCGGCTTTTTGGACAAGATCACGCCGTGTTAGGCTTCCAGAGCCCCGGCTAAGCAATTTTACCGGCCCGCCCGGTTCTTTTTTTTAACCAGCCCGGTTCTTTTTACACTTCCAGCTGGAGCTCAGCAGCGGGTTTTTGGACAAGATCACGCCGTGTTAGGCTTCCAGAGCCCCGGCTAAGCAATTTTACAGGGTCGCCCGGTTCTTTTTTTTAACCAGCCCGGTTTTTTTTACACTTCCAGCTGGAGCTCAGCAGCGGCTTTTTGCACAGTATCACGCCGGGTTAGGCTTCCAGAGCCCCGGCTAAGCAATTTTACCGGGCCGCCCGGTTCTTTTTTTTAACCAGCCCGGTTCTTTTTACACTTCCAGCTGGAGCTCAGCAGCGGCTTTTTGGACAAGATCACGCCGTGTTAGGCTTCCAGAGCCCCGGCTAAGCAATTTTACCGGGTCGGCCGGTTCTTTTTTTTTAACCAGCCCGGTTCTTTTTACACTTCCAGCTCGAGCTCAGCAGCGGCTTTTTGGACAAGATCACGCCGTGTTAGGCTTTTCAGAAAACGTGCTTATCTCGGCGAGAAAAAGCGATTTCGGCAATAAAATTTAAAACGCGTGTAAAACATAAACCAAACGATGAAATTGGTTATTTCTTCATGTATAATGATCAACTCGATACTCCCTAGCCCCCAACAGCCTTTTTTTTCATAACACTTTAACCAGAGTGACGGGAGAGCGGCATTTCAGAAAACGTGCTTATCTCGGCGAGAAAAAGCGATTTCGGCAATAAAATTTAAAACGCGTGTAAAACATAAACCAAACGATGAAATTGGTTATTTCTTCATGTATAATGATCAACTCGATACTCCCTAGCCCCCAACAGCCTTTTTTTTCATAACACTTTAACCAGAGTGACGGGAGAGCGGCATTTCAGAAAACGTGCTTATCTCGGCGAGAAAAAGCGATTTCGGCAATAAAATTTAAAACGCGTGTAAAACATAAACCAAACGATGAAATTGGTTATTTCTTCATGTATAATGATCAACTCGATACTCCCTAGCCCCCAACAGCCTTTTTTTTCATAACACTTTAACCAGAGTGACGGGAGAGCGGCATTTCAGAAAACGTGCTTATCTCGGCGAGAAAAAGCGATTTCGGCAATAAAATTTAAAACGCGTGTAAAACATAAACCAAACGATGAAATTGGTTATTTCTTCATGTATAATGATCAACTCGATACTCCCTAGCCCCCAACAGCCTTTTTTTTCATAACACTTTAACCAGAGTGACGGGAGAGCGGCATTTCAGAAAACGTGCTTATCTCGGCGAGAAAAAGCGATTTCGGCAATAAAATTTAAAACGCGTGTAAAACATAAACCAAACGATGAAATTGGTTATTTCTTCATGTATAATGATCAACTCGATACTCCCTAGCCCCCAACAGCCTTTTTTTTCATAACACTTTAACCAGAGTGACGGGAGAGCGGCATTTCAGAAAACGTGCTTATCTCGGCGAGAAAAAGCGATTTCGGCAATAAAATTTAAAACGCGTGTAAAACATAAACCAAACGATGAAATTGGTTATTTCTTCATGTATAATGATCAACTCGATACTCCCTAGCCCCCAACAGCCTTTTTTTTCATAACACTTTAACCAGAGTGACGGGAGAGCGGCATTTCAGAAAACGTGCTTATCTCGGCGAGAAAAAGCGATTTCGGCAATAAAATTTAAAACGCGTGTAAAACATAAACCAAACGATGAAATTGGTTATTTCTTCATGTATAATGATCAACTCGATACTCCCTAGCCCCCAACAGCCTTTTTTTTCATAACACTTTAACCAGAGTGACGGGAGAGCGGCATTTCAGAAAACGTGCTTATCTCGGCGAGAAAAAGCGATTTCGGCAATAAAATTTAAAACGCGTGTAAAACATAAACCAAACGATGAAATTGGTTATTTCTTCATGTATAATGATCAACTCGATACTCCCTAGCCCCCAACAGCCTTTTTTTTCATAACACTTTAACCAGAGTGACGGGAGAGCGGCATTTCAGAAAACGTGCTTATCTCGGCGAGAAAAAGCGATTTCGGCAATAAAATTTAAAACGCGTGTAAAACATAAACCAAACGATGAAATTGGTTATTTCTTCATGTATAATGATCAACTCGATACTCCCTAGCCCCCAACAGCCTTTTTTTTCATAACACTTTAACCAGAGTGACGGGAGAGCGGCATTTCAGAAAACGTGCTTATCTCGGCGAGAAAAAGCGATTTCGGCAATAAAATTTAAAACGCGTGTAAAACATAAACCAAACGATGAAATTGGTTATTTCTTCATGTATAATGATCAACTCGATACTCCCTAGCCCCCAACAGCCTTTTTTTTCATAACACTTTAACCAGAGTGACGGGAGAGCGGCATTTCAGAAAACGTGCTTATCTCGGCGAGAAAAAGCGATTTCGGCAATAAAATTTAAAACGCGTGTAAAACATAAACCAAACGATGAAATTGGTTATTTCTTCATGTATAATGATCAACTCGATACTCCCTAGCCCCCAACAGCCTTTTTTTTCATAACACTTTAACCAGAGTGACGGGAGAGCGGCATTTCAGAAAACGTGCTTATCTCGGCGAGAAAAAGCGATTTCGGCAATAAAATTTAAAACGCGTGTAAAACATAAACCAAACGATGAAATTGGTTATTTCTTCATGTATAATGATCAACTCGATACTCCCTAGCCCCCAACAGCCTTTTTTTTCATAACACTTTAACCAGAGTGACGGGAGAGCGGCATTTCAGAAAACGTGCTTATCTCGGCGAGAAAAAGCGATTTCGGCAATAAAATTTAAAACGCGTGTAAAACATAAACCAAACGATGAAATTGGTTATTTCTTCATGTATAATGATCAACTCGATACTCCCTAGCCCCCAACAGCCTTTTTTTTCATAACACTTTAACCAGAGTGACGGGAGAGAGCGGCATTTCAGAAAACGTGCTTATCTCGGCGAGAAAAAGCGATTTCGGCAATAAAATTTAAAACGCGTGTAAAACATAAACCAAACGATGAAATTGGTTATTTCTTCATGTATAATGATCAACTCGATACTCCCTAGCCCCCAACAGCCTTTTTTTTCATAACACTTTAACCAGAGTGACGGGTGAGAGCGGCATTTCAGAAAACGTGCTTATCTCGGCGAGAAAAAGCCGATTTCGGCAATAAAATTAAAACGCGTGTAAAACATAAACCAAACGATGAAATGGTTATTTCTTCATGTATAATGATCAACTCGATACTCCCTAGCCCCCAACAGCCTTTTTTTTCATAACACTTTAACCAGAGTGACGGGAGAGCGGCATTCAGAAAACGTGCTTATCTCGGCGAGAAAAAGCGATTTCGGCAATAAAATTTAAAACGCGTGTAAAACATAAACCAAACGATGAAATTGGTTATTTCTTCATGTATAATGATCAACTCGATACTCCTAGCCCCCAACAGCCTTTTTTTTCATAACACTTTAACCAGAGTGACGGGGAGAGCGGCATTTCAGAAAACGTGCTTATCTCGCGAGAAAAAGCGATTTCGGCAATAAAATTTAAAACGCGTGTAAAACATAACCAAACGATGAAATTGGGTATTTCTTCATGTATAATGATCAACTCGATACTCCCTAGCCCCCAACAGCCTTTTTTTTCATAACACTTTAACCAGAGTGACGGGAGAGCGGCATTTCAGAAAACGTGCTTATCTCGGCGAGAAAAAGCGATTTCGGCAATAAAATTTAAAACGCGTGTTAAAACATAAACCAAACGATGAAATTGGTTATTTCTTCATGTATAATGATCAACTCGATACTCCCTAGCCCCCAACAGCCTTTTTTTCATAACACTTTAACCAGAGTGACGGGAGAGCGGCATTTCAGAAAACGTGCTTATCTCGGCGAGAAAAAGCGATTTCGGCAATAAAATTTAAAACGCGTGTAAAACATAAACCAAACGATGAAATTGGTTATTTCTTCATGTATAATGATCAACTCGATACTCCTAGCCCCCAACAGCCTTTTTTTTCATAACACTTTAACCAGAGTGACGGGAGAGCGGCATTTCAGAAAACGTGCTTATCTCGGCGAGAAAAAGCGATTTCGGCAATAAAATTTAAAACGCGTGTAAAACATAAACCAAACGATGAAATTGGTTATTTCTTCATGTATAATGATCAACTCGATACTCCCTAGCCCCCAACAGCCTTTTTTTTCATAACACTTTAACCAGAGTGACGGGAGAGCGGCATTTCAGAAAACGTGCTTATCTCGGCGAGAAAAAGCGATTTCGGCAATAAAATTTAAAACGCGTGTAAAACATAAACCAAACGATGAAATTGGTTATTTCTTCATGTATAATGATCAACTCGATACTCCCTAGCCCCCAACAGCCTTTTTTTTCATAACACTTTAACCAGAGTGACGGGAGAGCGGCATTTCAGAAAACGTGCTTATCTCGGCGAGAAAAAGCCATTTCGGCAATAAAATTTAAAACGCGTGTAAAACATAAACCAAACGATGAAATTGGTTATTTCTTCATGTATAATGATCAACTCGATACTCCCTAGCCCCCAACAGCCTTTTTTTCATAACACTTTAACCAGAGTGACGGGAGAAGCGGCATTTCAGAAAACGTGCTTATCTCGGCGAGAAAAAGCGATTTCGGCAATAAAATTTAAAACGCGTGTAAAACATAAACCAAACGATGAAATTGGTTATTTCTTCATGTATAATGATCAACTCGATACTCCCTAGCCCCCAACAGCCTTTTTTTTCATAACACTTTAACCAGAGTGACGGGAGAGCGGCATTTCAGAAAACGTGCTTATCTCGGCGAGAAAAAGCGATTTTGGCAATAAAATTTAAAACGCGTGTAAAACATAAACCAAACGATGAAATTGGTTATTTCTTCATGTATAATGATCAACTCGATACTCCCTAGCCCCCAACAGCCTTTTTTTTCATAACACTTTAACCAGAGTGACGGGAGAGCGGCATTTCAGAAAACGTGCTTATCTCGGCGAGAAAAAGCGATTTCGGCAATAAAATTTAAAACGCGTGTAAAACATAAACCAAACGATGAAATTGGTTATTTCTTCATGTATAATGATCAACTCGATACTCCCTAGCCCCCAACAGCCTTTTTTTTCATAACACTTTAACCAGAGTGACGGGAGAGCGGCATTTCAGAAAACGTGCTTATCTCGGCGAGAAAAAGCGATTTCGGCAATAAAATTTAAAACGCGTGTAAAACATAAACCAAACGATGAAATTGGTTATTTCTTCATGTATAATGATCAACTCGATACTCCCTAGCCCCCAACAGCCTTTTTTTCATAACACTTTAACCAGAGTGACGGGAGAGCGGCATTTCAGAAAACGTGCTTATCTCGGCGAGAAAAAGCGATTTCGGCAATAAAATTTAAAACGCGTGTAAAACATAAACCAAACGATGAAATTGGTTATTTCTTCATGTATAATGATCAACTCGATACTCCCTAGCCCCCAACAGCCTTTTTTTTCATAACACTTTAACCAGAGTGACGGGAGAGCGGCATTTCAGAAAACGTGCTTATCTCGGCGAGAAAAAGCGATTTCGGCAATAAAATTTAAAACGCGTGTAAAACATAAACCAAACGATGAAATTGGTTATTTCTTCATGTATAATGATCAACTCGATACTCCCTAGCCCCCAACAGCCTTTTTTTTCATAACACTTTAACCAGAGTGACGGGAGAGCGGCATTTCAGAAAACGTGCTTATCTCGGCGAGAAAAAGCGATTTCGGCAATAAAATTTAAAACGCGTGTAAAACATAAACCAAACGATGAAATTGGTTATTTCTTCATGTATAATGATCAACTCGATACTCCCTAGCCCCCAACAGCCTTTTTTTTCATAACACTTTAACCAGAGTGACGGGAGAGCGGCATTTCAGAAAACGTGCTTATCTCGGCGAGAAAAAGCGATTTCGGCAATAAAATTTAAAACGCGTGTAAAACATAAACCAAACGATGAAATTGGTTATTTCTTCATGTATAATGATCAACTCGATACTCCCTAGCCCCCAACAGCCTTTTTTTTCATAACACTTTAACCAGAGTGACGGGAGAGCGGCATTTCAGAAAACGTGCTTATCTCGGCGAGAAAAAGCGATTTCGGCAATAAAATTTAAAACGCGTGTAAAACATAAACCAAACGATGAAATTGGCTTATTTCTTCATGGATAATGATCAACTCGATACTCCCTAGCCCCCAACAGCCTTTTTTTTCATAACACTTTAACCAGAGTGACGGGAGAGCGGCATTTCAGAAAACGTGCTTATCTCGGCGAGAAAAAGCGATTTTGGCAATAAAATTTAAAACGCGTGTAAAACATAAACCAAACGATGAAATTGGTTATTTCTTCATGTATAATGATCAACTCGATACTCCCTAGCCCCCAACAGCCTTTTTTTTCATAACACTTTAACCAGAGTGACGGGAGAGCGGCATTTCAGAAACGTGCTTATCTCGGCGAGAAAAAGCGATTTCGGCAATAAAATTTAAAACGCGTGTAAAACATAAACCAAACGATGAAATTGGTTATTTCTTCATGTATAATGATCAACTCGATACTCCCTAGCCCCCAACAGCCTTTTTTTTCATAACACTTTAACCAGAGTGACGGGAGAGCGGCATTTCAGAAAACGTGCTTATCTCGGCGAGAAAAAGCGATTTCGGCAATAAAATTTAAAACGCGTGTAAAACATAAACCAAACGATGAAATTGGTTATTTCTTCATGTATAATGATCAACTCGATACTCCCTAGCCCCCAACAGCCTTTTTTTTCATAACACTTTAACCAGAGTGACGGGAGAGCGGCATTTCAGAAAACGTGCTTATCTCGGCGAGAAAAAGCGATTTCGGCAATAAAATTTAAAACGCGTGTAAAACATAAACCAAACGATGAAATTGGTTATTTCTTCATGTATAATGATCAACTCGATACTCCCTAGCCCCCAACAGCCTTTTTTTTCATAACACTTTAACCAGAGTGACGGGAGAGCGGCATTTCAGAAAACGTGCTTATCTCGGCGAGAAAAAGCGATTTCGGCAATAAAATTTAAAACGCGTGTAAAACATAAACCAAACGATGAAATTGGTTATTTCTTCATGTATAATGATCAACTCGATACTCCCTAGCCCCCAACAGCCTTTTTTTTCATAACACTTTAACCAGAGTGACGGGAGAGCGGCATTTCAGAAAACGTGCTTATCTCGGCGAGAAAAAGCGATTTCGGCAATAAAATTTAAAACGCGTGTAAAACATAAACCAAACGATGAAATTGGTTATTTCTTCATGTATAATGATCAACTCGATACTCCCTAGCCCCCAACAGCCTTTTTTTTCATAACACTTTAACCAGAGTGACGGGGAGAGCGGCATTTCAGAAAACGTGCTTATCTCGGCGAGAAAAAGCGATTTCGGCAATAAAATTTAAAACGCGTGTAAAACATAAACCAAACGATGAAATTGGTTATTTCTTCATGTATAATGATCAACTCGATACTCCCTAGCCCCCAACAGCCTTTTTTTTCATAACACTTTAACCAGAGTGACGGGAGAGCGGCATTTCAGAAAACGTGCTTATCTCGGCGAGAAAAAGCGATTTCGGCAATAAAATTTAAAACGCGTGTAAAACATAAACCAAACGATGAAATTGGTTATTTCTTCATGTATAATGATCAACTCGATACTCCCTAGCCCCCAACAGCCTTTTTTTTCATAACACTTTAACCAGAGTGACGGGAGAGCGGCATTTCAGAAAACGTGCTTATCTCGGCGAGAAAAAGCGATTTCGGCAATAAAATTTAAAACGCGTGTAAAACATAAACCAAACGATGAAATTGGTTATTTCTTCATGTATAATGATCAACTCGATACTCCCTAGCCCCCAACAGCCTTTTTTTTCATAACACTTTAACCAGAGTGACGGGAGAGCGGCATTTCAGAAAACGTGCTTATCTCGGCGAGAAAAAGCGATTTCGGCAATAAAATTTAAAACGCGTGTAAAACATAAACCAAACGATGAAATTGGTTATTTCTTCATGTATAATGATCAACTCGATACTCCCTAGCCCCCAACAGCCTTTTTTTTCATAACACTTTAACCAGAGTGACGGGAGAGCGGCATTTCAGAAAACGTGCTTATCTCGGCGAGAAAAAGCGATTTCGGCAATAAAATTTAAAACGCGTGTAAAACATAAACCAAACGATGAAATTGGTTATTTCTTCATGTATAATGATCAACTCGATACTCCCTAGCCCCCAACAGCCTTTTTTTTCATAACACTTTAACCAGAGTGACGGGAGAGCGGCATTTCAGAAAACGTGCTTATCTCGGCGAGAAAAAGCGATTTCGGCAATAAAATTTAAAACGCGTGTAAAACATAAACCAAACGATGAAATTGGTTATTTCTTCATGTATAATGATCAACTCGATACTCCCTAGCCCCCAACAGCCTTTTTTTTCATAACACTTTAACCAGAGTGACGGGAGAGCGGCATTTCAGAAAACGTGCTTATCTCGGCGAGAAAAAGCGATTTCGGCAATAAAATTTAAAACGCGTGTAAAACATAAACCAAACGATGAAATTGGTTATTTCTTCATGTATAATGATCAACTCGATACTCCCTAGCCCCCAACAGCCTTTTTTTTCATAACACTTTAACCAGAGTGACGGGAGAGCGGCATTTCAGAAAACGTGCTTATCTCGGCGAGAAAAAGCGATTTCGGCAATAAAATTTAAAACGCGTGTAAAACATAAACCAAACGATGAAATTGGTTATTTCTTCATGTATAATGATCAACTCGATACTCCCTAGCCCCCAACAGCCTTTTTTTTCATAACACTTTAACCAGAGTGACGGGAGAGCGGCATTTCAGAAAACGTGCTTATCTCGGCGAGAAAAAGCGATTTCGGCAATAAAATTTAAAACGCGTGTAAAACATAAACCAAACGATGAAATTGGTTATTTCTTCATGTATAATGATCAACTCGATACTCCCTAGCCCCAACAGCCTTTTTTTTCATAACACTTTAACCAGAGTGACGGGGAGAGCGGCATTTCAGAAAACGTGCTTATCTCGGCGAGAAAAAGCGATTTCGGCAATAAAATTTAAAACGCGTGTAAAACATAAACCAAACGATGAAATTGGTTATTTCTTCATGTATAATGATCAACTCGATACTCCCTAGCCCCCAACAGCCTTTTTTTTCATAACACTTTAACCAGAGTGACGGGAGAGCGGCATTCAGAAAACGTGCTTATCTCGGCGAGAAAAAGCGATTTCGGCAATAAAATTTAAAACGCGTGTAAAACATAAACCAAACGATGAAATTGGTTATTTCTTCATGTATAATGATCAACTCGATACTCCCTAGCCCCCAACAGCCTTTTTTTTCATAACACTTTAACCAGAGTGACGGGAGAGCGGCATTTCAGAAAACGTGCTTATCTCGGCGAGAAAAAGCGATTTCGGCAATAAAATTTAAAACGCGTGTAAAACATAAACCAAACGATGAAATTGGTTATTTCTTCGTGTATAATGATCAACTCGATACTCCCTAGCCCCCAACAGCCTTTTTTTTCATAACACTTTAACCAGAGTGACGGAGAGCGGCATTTCAGAAAACGTGCTTATCTCGGCGAGAAAAAGCGATTTCGGCAATAAAATTTAAAACGCGTGTAAAACATAAACCAAACGATGAAATTGGTTATTTCTTCGTGTATAATGATCAACTCGATACTCCCTAGCCCCCAACAGCCTTTTTTTTCATAACACTTTAACCAGAGTGACGGGAGAGCGGCATTTCAGAAAACGTGCTTATCTCGGCGAGAAAAAGCGATTTCGGCAAATAAGAAGATTTGAAAACGCGTGTAAAACATAAACCAAACGATGAAATTGGTTATTTCTTCATGTATAATGATCAACTCGATACTCCCTAGCCCCCAACAGCCTTTTTTTTCATAACACTTTAACCAGAGTGACGGGAGAGCGGCATTTCAGAAAACGTGCTTATCTCGGCGAGAAAAAGCGATTTCGGCAATAAAATTTAAAACGCGTGTAAAACATAAACCAAACGATGAAATTGGTTATTTCTTCATGTATAATGATCAACTCGATACTCCCTAGCCCCCAACAGCCTTTTTTTTCATAACACTTTAACCAGAGTGACGGGAGAGCGGCATTTCAGAAAACGTGCTTATCTCGGCGAGAAAAAGCGATTTCGGCAATAAAATTTAAAACGCGTGTAAAACATAAACCAAACGATGAAATTGGTTATTTCTTCATGTATAATGATCAACTCGATACTCCCTAGCCCCCAACAGCCTTTTTTTTCATAACACTTTAACCAGAGTGACGGGAGAGCGGCATTTCAGAAAACGTGCTTATCTCGGCGAGAAAAAGCGATTTCGGCAATAAAATTTAAAACGCGTGTAAAACATAAACCAAACGATGAAATTGGTTATTTCTTCATGTATAATGATCAACTCGATACTCCCTAGCCCCCAACAGCCTTTTTTTTCATAACACTTTAACCAGAGTGACGGGAGAGCGGCATTTCAGAAAACGTGCTTATCTCGGCGAGAAAAAGCGATTTCGGCAATAAAATTTAAAACGCGTGTAAAACATAAACCAAACGATGAAATTGGTTATTTCTTCATGTATAATGATCAACTCGATACTCCCTAGCCCCCAACAGCCTTTTTTTTCATAACACTTTAACCAGAGTGACGGGAGAGCGGCATTTCAGAAAACGTGCTCATCTCGGCGAGAAAAAGCGATTTCGGCAATAAAATTTAAAACGCGTGTAAAACATAAACCAAACGATGAAATTGGTTATTTCTTCGTGTATAATGATCAACTCGATACTCCCTAGCCCCCAACAGCCTTTTTTTTCATAACACTTTAACCAGAGTGACGGGAGAGTGGCATTTCAGAAAACGTGCTTATCTCGGCGAGAAAAAGCGATTTCGGCAATAAAATTTAAAACGCGTGTAAAACATAAACCAAACGATGAAATTGGTTATTTCTTCGTGTATAATGATCAACTCGATACTCCCTAGCCCCCAACAGCCTTTTTTTTCATAACACTTTAACCAGAGTGACGGGAGAGCGGCATTTCAGAAAACGTGCTTATCTCGGCGAGAAAAAGCGATTTCGGCAATAAAATTTAAAACGCGTGTAAAACATAAACCAAACGATGAAATTGGTTATTTCTTCATGTATAATGATCAACTCGATACTCCCTAGCCCCCAACAGCCTTTTTTTTCATAACACTTTAACCAGAGTGACGGGAGAGCGGCATTTCAGAAAACGTGCTTATCTCGGCGAGAAAAAGCGATTTCGGCAATAAAATTTAAAACGCGTGTAAAACATAAACCAAACGATGAAATTGGTTATTTCTTCATGTATAATGATCAACTCGATACTCCCTAGCCCCAACAGCCTTTTTTTTCATAACACTTTAACCAGAGTGACGGGAGAGCGGCATTTCAGAAAACGTGCTTATCTCGGCGAGAAAAAGCGATTTCGGCAATAAAATTTAAAACGCGTGTAAAACATAAACCAAACGATGAAATTGGTTATTTCTTCATGTATAATGATCAACTCGATACTCCCTAGCCCCCAACAGCCTTTTTTTTCATAACACTTTAACCAGAGTGACGGGAGAGCGGCATTTCAGAAAACGTGCTTATCTCGGCGAGAAAAAGCGATTTCGGCAATAAAATTTAAAACGCGTGTAAAACATAAACCAAACGATGAAATTGGTTATTTCTTCATGTATAATGATCAACTCGATACTCCCTAGCCCCCAACAGCCTTTTTTTTCATAACACTTTAACCAGAGTGACGGGAGAGCGGCATTTCAGAAAACGTGCTTATCTCGGCGAGAAAAAGCGATTTCGGCAATAAAATTTAAAACGCGTGTAAAACATAAACCAAACGATGAAATTGGTTATTTCTTCATGTATAATGATCAACTCGATACTCCCTAGCCCCAACAGCCTTTTTTTTCATAACACTTTAACCAGAGTGACGGGAGAGCGGCATTTCAGAAAACGTGCTTATCTCGGCGAGAAAAAGCGATTTCGGCAATAAAATTTAAAACGCGTGTAAAACATAAACCAAACGATGAAATTGGTTATTTCTTCATGTATAATGATCAACTCGATACTCCCTAGCCCCCAACAGCCTTTTTTTTCATAACACTTTAACCAGAGTGACGGGAGAGCGGCATTTCAGAAAACGTGCTTATCTCGGCGAGAAAAAGCGATTTCGGCAATAAAATTTAAAACGCGTGTAAAACATAAACCAAACGATGAAATTGGTTATTTCTTCATGTATAATGATCAACTCGATACTCCCTAGCCCCCAACAGCCTTTTTTTTCATAACACTTTAACCAGAGTGACGGGAGAGCGGCATTTCAGAAAACGTGCTTATCTCGGCGAGAAAAAGCGATTTCGGCAATAAAATTTAAAACGCGTGTAAAACATAAACCAAACGATGAAATTGGTTATTTCTTCATGTATAATGATCAACTCGATACTCCCTAGCCCCCAACAGCCTTTTTTTTCATAACACTTTAACCAGAGTGACGGGAGAGCGGCATTTCAGAAAACGTGCTTATCTCGGCGAGAAAAAGCGATTTCGGCAATAAAATTTAAAACGCGTGTAAAACATAAACCAAACGATGAAATTGGTTATTTCTTCATGTATAATGATCAACTCGATACTCCCTAGCCCCCAACAGCCTTTTTTTTCATAACACTTTAACCAGAGTGACGGGAGAGCGGCATTTCAGAAAACGTGCTTATCTCGGCGAGAAAAAGCGATTTCGGCAATAAAATTTAAAACGCGTGTAAAACATAAACCAAACGATGAAATTGGTTATTTCTTCATGTATAATGATCAACTCGATACTCCCTAGCCCCCAACAGCCTTTTTTTTCATAACACTTTAACCAGAGTGACGGGAGAGCGGCATTTCAGAAAACGTGCTTATCTCGGCGAGAAAAAGCGATTTCGGCAATAAAATTTAAAACGCGTGTAAAACATAAACCAAACGATGAAATTGGTTATTTCTTCATGTATAATGATCAACTCGATACTCCCTAGCCCCCAACAGCCTTTTTTTTCATAACACTTTAACCAGAGTGACGGTAGAGCGGCATTTCAGAAAACGTGCTTATCTCGGCGAGAAAAAGCGATTTCGGCAATAAAATTTAAAACGCGTGTAAAACATAAACCAAACGATGAAATTGGTTATTTCTTCATGTATAATGATCAACTCGATACTCCCTAGCCCCCAACAGCCTTTTTTTTCATAACACTTTAACCAGAGTGACGGGAGAGCGGCATTTCAGAAAACGTGCTTATCTCGGCGAGAAAAAGCGATTTCGGCAATAAAATTTAAAACGCGTGTAAAACATAAACCAAACGATGAAATTGGTTATTTCTTCATGTATAATGATCAACTCGATACTCCCTAGCCCCCAACAGCCTTTTTTTTCATAACACTTTAACCAGAGTGACGGGAGAGCGGCATTTCAGAAAACGTGCTTATCTCGGCGAGAAAAAGCGATTTCGGCAATAAAATTTAAAACGCGTGTAAAACATAAACCAAACGATGAAATTGGTTATTTCTTCATGTATAATGATCAACTCGATACTCCCTAGCCCCCAACAGCCTTTTTTTTCATAACACTTTAACCAGAGTGACGGGAGAGCGGCATTTCAGAAAACGTGCTTATCTCGGCGAGAAAAAGCGATTTCGGCAATAAAATTTAAAACGCGTGTAAAACATAAACCAAACGATGAAATTGGTTATTTCTTCATGTATAATGATCAACTCGATACTCCCTAGCCCCCAACAGCCTTTTTTTTTCATAACACTTTAACCAGAGTGACGGGAGAGCGGCATTTCAGAAAACGTGCTTATCTCGGCGAGAAAAAGCGATTTCGGCAATAAAATTTAAAACGCGTGTAAAACATAAACCAAACGATGAAATTGGTTATTTCTTCATGTATAATGATCAACTCGATACTCCCTAGCCCCCAACAGCCTTTTTTTTCATAACACTTTAACCAGAGTGACGGGAGAGCGGCATTTCAGAAAACGTGCTTATCTCGGCGAGAAAAAGCGATTTCGGCAATAAAATTTAAAACGCGTGTAAAACATAAACCAAACGATGAAATTGGTTATTTCTTCATGTATAATGATCAACTCGATACTCCCTAGCCCCCAACAGCCTTTTTTTTCATAACAATTTAACCAGAGTGACGGGAGAGCGGCATTTCAGAAAACGTGCTTATCTCGGCGAGAAAAAGCGATTTCGGCAATAAAATTTAAAACGCGTGTAAAACATAAACCAAACGATGAAATTGGTTATTTCTTCATGTATAATGATCAACTCGATACTCCCTTGCCCCCAACAGCCATTTTTTTCATAACACTTTAACCAGAGTGACGGGAGAGCGGCATTTCAGAAAACGTGCTTATCTCGGCGAGAAAAAGCCATTTCGGCAATAAAATTTAAAACGCGTGTAAAACATAAACCAAACGATGAAATTGGTTATTTCTTCATGTATAATGATCAACTCGATACTCCCTAGCCCCCAACAGCCTTTTTTTTCATAACACTTTAACCAGAGTGACGGGAGAGCGGCATTTCAGAAAACGTGCTTATCTCGGCGAGAAAAAGCGATTTCGGCATAAAATTTAAAACGCGTGTAAAACATAAACCAAACGATGAAATTGGTTATTTCTTCATGTATAATGATCAACTCGATACTCCCTAGCCCCCAACAGCCTTTTTTTTCATAACACTTTAACCAGAGTGACGGGAGAGCGGCATTTCAGAAAACGTGCTTATCTCGGCGAGAAAAAGCCATTTCGGCAATAAAATTTAAAACGCGTGTAAAACATAAACCAAACGATGAAATTGGTTATTTCTTCATGTATAATGATCAACTCGATACTCCCTAGCCCCCAACAGCCTTTTTTTTCATAACACTTTAACCAGAGTGACGGGAGAGCGGCATTTTAGAAAACGTGCTTATCTCGGCGAGAAAAAGCCATTTCGGCAATAAAATTTAAAACGCGTGTAAAACATAAACCAAACGATGAAATTGGTTATTTCTTCATGTATAATGATCAACTCGATACTCCCTAGCCCCCAACAGCCTTTTTTTTCATAACACTTTAACCAGAGTGACGGGAGAGCGGCATTTCAGAAAACGTGCTTATCTCGGCGAGAAAAAGCGATTTCGGCAATAAAATTTAAAACGCGTGTAAAACATAAACCAAACGATGAAATTGGTTATTTCTTCATGTATAATGATCAACTCGATACTCCCTAGCCCCCAACAGCCTTTTTTTTCATAACACTTTAACCAGAGTGACGGGAGAGCGGCATTTCAGAAAACGTGCTTATCTCGGCGAGAAAAAGCCATTTCGGCAATAAAATTTAAAACGCGTGTAAAACATAAACCAAACGATGAAATTGGTTATTTCTTCATGTATAATGATCAACTCGATACTCCCTAGCCCCCAACAGCCTTTTTTTTCATAACACTTTAACCAGAGTGACGGGAGAGCGGCATTTCAGAAAACGTGCTTATCTCGGCGAGAAAAAGCCATTTCGGCAATAAAATTTAAAACGCGTGTAAAACATAAACCAAACGATGAAATTGGTTATTTCTTCATGTATAATGATCAACTCGATACTCCCTAGCCCCCAACAGCCTTTTTTTTCATAACACTTTAACCAGAGTGACGGGAGAGCGGCATTTCAGAAAACGTGCTTATCTCGGCGAGAAAAAGCGATTTCGGCAATAAAATTTAAAACGCGTGTAAAACATAAACCAAACGATGAAATTGGTTATTTCTTCATGTATAATGATCAACTCGATACTCCCTAGCCCCCAACAGCCTTTTTTTTCATAACACTTTAACCAGAGTGACGGGAGAGCGGCATTTCAGAAAACGTGCTTATCTCGGCGAGAAAAAGCCATTTCGGCAATAAAATTTAAAACGCGTGTAAAACATAAACCAAACGATGAAATTGGTTATTTCTTCATGTATAATGATCAACTCGATACTCCCTAGCCCCCAACAGCCTTTTTTTTCATAACACTTTAACCAGAGTGACGGGAGAGCGGCATTTCAGAAAACGTGCTTATCTCGGCGAGAAAAAGCCATTTCGGCAATAAAATTTAAAACGCGTGTAAAACATAAACCAAACGATGAAATTGGTTATTTCTTCATGTATAATGATCAACTCGATACTCCCTAGCCCCCAACAGCCTTTTTTTTCATAACACTTTAACCAGAGTGACGGGAGAGCGGCATTTCAGAAAACGTGCTTATCTCGGCGAAAAAAAGCGATTTCGGCAATAAAATTTAAAACGCGTGTAAAACATAAACCAAACGATGAAATTGGTTATTTCTTCATGTATAATGATCAACTCGATACTCCCTAGCCCCCAACAGCCTTTTTTTTCATAACACTTTAACCAGAGTGACGGGAGAGCGGCATTTCAGAAAACGTGCTTATCTCGGCGAGAAAAAGCCATTTCGGCAATAAAATTTAAAACGCGTGTAAAACATAAACCAAACGATGAAATTGGTTATTTCTTCATGTATAATGATCAACTCGATACTCCCTAGCCCCCAACAGCCTTTTTTTTCATAACACTTTAACCAGAGTGACGGGAGAGCGGCATTTCAGAAAACGTGCTTATCTCGGCGAGAAAAAGCGATTTCGGCAACAAA
Organism: Syngnathus leptorhynchus; assembly: GCF_054491065.1. Classification (NCBI taxonomy): domain Eukaryota; kingdom Metazoa; phylum Chordata; class Actinopteri; order Syngnathiformes; family Syngnathidae; genus Syngnathus; species Syngnathus leptorhynchus. The sequence continues at coordinate 10,574 of NW_028232289.1, read as the reverse complement.
ATTTAAAACGCGTGTAAAACATAAACCAAACGATGAAATTGGTTATTTCTTCATGTATAATGATCAACTCGATACTCCCTAGCCCCCAACAGCTTTTTTTTTCATAACACTTTAACCAGAGTGACGGGAGAGCGGCATTTCAGAAAACGTGCTTATCTCGGCGAGAAAAAGCGATTTCGGCAATAAAATTTAAAACGCGTGTAAAACATAAACCAAACGATGAAATTGGTTATTTCTTCATGTATAATGATCAACTCGATACTCCCTAGCCCCCAACAGCCTTTTTTTTCATAACACTTTAACCAGAGTGACGGGAGAGCGGCATTTCAGAAAACGTGCTTATCTCGGCGAGAAAAAGCCATTTCGGCAATAAAATTTAAAACGCGTGTAAAACATAAACCAAACGATGAAATTGGTTATTTCTTCATGTATAATGATCAACTCGATACTCCCTAGCCCCCAACAGCCTTTTTTTTCATAACACTTTAACCAGAGTGACGGGAGAGCGGCATTTCAGAAAACGTGCTTATCTCGGCGAGAAAAAGCGATTTCGGCAATAAAATTTAAAACGCGTGTAAAACATAAACCAAACGATGAAATTGGTTATTTCTTCATGTATAATGATCAACTCGATACTCCCTAGCCCCCAACAGCCTTTTTTTTTTCATAACACTTTAACCAGAGTGACGGGAGAGCGGCATTTCAGAAAACGTGCTTATCTCGGCGAGAAAAAGCGATTTCGGCAATAAAATTTAAAACGCGTGTAAAACATAAACCAAACGATGAAATTGGTTATTTCTTCATGTATAATGATCAACTCGAGTCGAGCTACAGGGAGAGAGGCTGATTTTTCGCTTTTTGAGGCCGACCGACGAACCGGCGCGGGGCGGACTCAAAAGCCCGCAGAGCCGTAGGCACTTAGAAAAGTTTCGCCTTTGGCTGTGAGCTCCAGGGGGAGAGGCTGGTTTTGCGTTATTTTAGGCCGGCTGGAGAACCGGCGCGGGTCGGACGCACAATCCCCGCAGAGCCGTGGGCACTTAGAAAATTTTTGCCAAGTTGGCTCTGAGCGCCTGGTACCTAATATGGAAGTATAGAGGCCGACTTTCGGGCAAGATCACGCCGCGTTAGGCTTCCAGGACCCCGGCTAAGCAATTTTACCGGGCCGCCCGGTTCTTTTTTTGAACCAGCCCGGTTCTTTTTACACTTCCAGCTGGAGCTCAGCAGCGGCTTTTTGCGCAAGATCACGCCGGGTTAGGCTTCCAGGACCTCGGCTAAGCAATTCTACCGGGCCGCCCGGTTCTTTTTTTGAACCAGCCCGGTTCTTTTTACACTTCCAGCTGGAGCTCACGAGCGGCTTTTTGGACAAGATCACGCCGTGTTAGGCTTCCAGAGCCCCGGCTAAGCAATTTTACCGGCCCGCCCGGTTCTTTTTTTTAACCATCCCGGTTCTTTTTACACTTCCAGCTGGAGCTCAGCAGCGGGTTTTTGGACAAGATCACGCCGTGTTAGGCTTCCAGAGCCCCGGCTAAGCAATTTTACAGGGTCGCCCGGTTCTTTTTTTTAACCAGCCCGGTTTTTTTTACACTTCCAGCTGGAGCTCAGCAGCGGCTTTTTGCACAGTATCACGCCGGGTTAGGCTTCCAGAGCCCCGGCTAAGCAATTTTACCGGGCCGCCCGGTTCTTTTTTTTAACCAGCCCGGTTCTTTTTACACTTCCAGCTGGAGCTCAGCAGCGGCTTTTTGGACAAGATCACGCCGTGTTAGGCTTCCAGAGCCCCGGCTAAGCAATTTTACCGGGTCGCCCGGTTCTTTTTTTTAACCAGCCCGGTTCTTTTTACACTTCCAGCTGGAGCTCAGCAGCGGCTTTTTGGACAAGATCACGCCGTGTTAGGCTTCCAGAGCCCCGGCTAAGCAATTTTACCGGGTCGCCCGGTTCTTTTTTTAACCAGCCCGGTTCTTTTTACACTTCCAGCTGGAGCTCAGCATCGTGTAAAACATAAACCAAACGATGAAATTGGTTATTTCTTCATGTATAATGATCAACTCGATACTCCCTAGCCCCCAACAGCCTTTTTTTTCATAACACTTTAACCAGAGTGACGGGAGAGCGGCATTTCAGAAAACGTGCTTATCTCGGCGAGAAAAAGCGATTTTGGCAATAAAATTTAAAACGCGTGTAAAACATAAACCAAACGATGAAATTGGTGTTTTCTTCATGTATAATGATCAACTCGATACTCCCTAGCCCCCAACAGCCTTTTTTTTCATAACACTTTAACCAGAGTGACGGGAGAGCGGCATTTCAGAAAACGTGCTTATCTCGGCGAGAAAAAGCGATTTCGGCAATAAAATTTAAAACGCGTGTAAAACATAAACCAAACGATGAAATTGGTTATTTCTTCATGTATAATGATCAACTCGATACTCCCTAGCCCCCAACAGCCTTTTTTTTCATAACACTTTAACCAGAGTGACGGGAGAGCGGCATTTCAGAAAACGTGCTTATCTCGGCGAGAAAAAGCCATTTCGGCAATAAAATTTAAAACGCGTGTAAAACATAAACCAAACGATGAAATTGGTTATTTCTTCATGTATAATGATCAACTCGATACTCCCTAGCCCCCAACAGCCTTTTTTTTCATAACACTTTAACCAGAGTGACGGGAGAGCGGCATTTCAGAAAACGTGCTTATCTCGGCGAGAAAAAGCGATTTCGGCAATAAAATTTAAAACGCGTGTAAAACATAAACCAAACGATGAAATTGGTTATTTCTTCATGTATAATGATCAACTCGATACTCCCTAGCCCCCAACAGCCTTTTTTTTCATAACACTTTAACCAGAGTGACGGGAGAGCGGCATTTCAGAAAACGTGCTTATCTCGGCGAGAAAAAGCGATTTCGGCAATAAAATTTAAAACGCGTGTAAAACATAAACCAAACGATGAAATTGGTTATTTCTTCATGTATAATGATCAACTCGATACTCCCTAGCCCCCAACAGCCTTTTTTTTCATAACACTTTAACCAGAGTGACGGGAGAGCGGCATTTCAGAAAACGTGCTTATCTCGGCGAGAAAAAGCGATTTCGGCAATAAAATTTAAAACGCGTGTAAAACATAAACCAAACGATGAAATTGGTTATTTCTTCATGTATAATGATCAACTCGATACTCCCTAGCCCCCAACAGCCTTTTTTTTTCATAACACTTTAACCAGAGTGACGGGAGAGCGGCATTTCAGAAAACGTGCTTATCTCGGCGAGAAAAAGCGATTTCGGCAATAAAATTTAAAACGCGTGTAAAACATAAACCAAACGATGAAATTGGTTATTTCTTCATGTATAATGATCAACTCGATACTCCCTAGCCCCCAACAGCCTTTTTTTTCATAACACTTTAACCAGAGTGACGGGAGACCGGCATTTCAGAAAACGTGCTTATCTCGGCGAGAAAAAGCCATTTCGGCAATAAAATTTAAAACGCGTGTAAAACATAAACCAAACGATGAAATTGGTTATTTCTTCATGTATAATGATCAACTCGATACTCCCTAGCCCCCAACAGCCTTTTTTTCATAACACTTTAACCAGAGTGACGGGAGAGCGGCATTTCAGAAAACGTGCTTATCTCGGCGAGAAAAAGCGATTTCGGCAATAAAATTTAAAACGCGTGTAAAACATAAACCAAACGATGAAATTGGTTATTTCTTCATGTATAATGATCAACTCGATACTCCCTAGCCCCCAACAGCCTTTTTTTTCATAACACTTTAACCAGAGTGACGGGAGAGCGGCATTTCAGAAAACGTGCTTATCTCGGCGAGAAAAAGCGATTTTGGCAATAAAATTTAAAACGCGTGTAAAACATAAACCAAACGATGAAATTGGTTATTTCTTCATGTATAATGATCAACTCGATACTCCCTAGCCCCCAACAGCCTTTTTTTTCATAACACTTTAACCAGAGTGACGGGAGAGCGGCATTTCAGAAAACGTGCTTATCTCGGCGAGAAAAAGCGATTTCGGCAATAAAATTTAAAACGCGTGTAAAACATAAACCAAACGATGAAATCGGTTATTTCTTCATGTATAATGATCAACTCGATACTCCCTAGCCCCCAACAGCCTTTTTTTTCATAACACTTTAACCAGAGTGACGGGAGAGCGGCATTTCAGAAAACGTGCTTATCTCGGCGAGAAAAAGCGATTTCGGCAATAAAATTTAAAACGCGTGTAAAACATAAACCAAACGATGAAATTGGTTATTTCTTCATGTATAATGATCAACTCGATACTCCCTAGCCCCCAACAGCCTTTTTTTTCATAACACTTTAACCAGAGTGACGGGAGAGCGGCATTTCAGAAAACGTGCTTATCTCGGCGAGAAAAAGCGATTTCGGCAATAAAATTTAAAACGCGTGTAAAACATAAACCAAACGATGAAATTGGTTATTTCTTCATGTATAATGATCAACTCGATACTCCCTAGCCCCCAACAGCCTTTTTTTTCATAACACTTTAACCAGAGTGACGGGAGAGCGGCATTTCAGAAAACGTGCTTATCTCGGCGAGAAAAAGCGATTTCGGCAATAAAATTTAAAACGCGTGTAAAACATAAACCAAACGATGAAATTGGTTATTTCTTCATGTATAATGATCAACTCGATACTCCCTAGCCCCCAACAGCCTTTTTTTTCATAACACTTTAACCAGAGTGACGGGAGAGCGGCATTTCAGAAAACGTGCTTATCTCGGCGAGAAAAAGCGATTTCGGCAATAAAATTTAAAACGCGTGTAAAACATAAACCAAACGATGAAATTGGTTATTTCTTCATGTATAATGATCAACTCGATACTCCCTAGCCCCCAACAGCCTTTTTTTTCATAACACTTTAACCAGAGTGACGGGAGAGCGGCATTTCAGAAAACGTGCTTATCTCGGCGAGAAAAAGCGATTTCGGCAATAAAATTTAAAACGCGTGTAAAACATAAACCAAACGATGAAATTGGTTATTTCTTCATGTATAATGATCAACTCGATACTCCCTAGCCCCCAACAGCCTTTTTTTTCATAACACTTTAACCAGAGTGACGGGAGAGCGGCATTTCAGAAAACGTGCTTATCTCGGCGAGAAAAAGCGATTTCGGCAATAAAATTTAAAACGCGTGTAAAACATAAACCAAACGATGAAATTGGTTATTTCTTCATGTATAATGATCAACTCGATACTCCCTAGCCCCCAACAGCCTTTTTTTCATAACACTTTAACCAGAGTGACGGGAGAGCGGCATTTCAGAAAACGTGCTTATCTCGGCGAGAAAAAGCGATTTCGGCAATAAAATTTAAAACGCGTGTAAAACATAAACCAAACGATGAAATTGGTTATTTCTTCATGTATAATGATCAACTCGATACTCCCTAGCCCCCAACAGCCTTTTTTTTCATAACACTTTAACCAGAGTGACGGGAGAGCGGCATTTCAGAAAACGTGCTTATCTCGGCGAGAAAAAGCGATTTCGGCAATAAAATTTAAAACGCGTGTAAAACATAAACCAAACGATGAAATTGGTTATTTCTTCATGTATAATGATCAACTCGATACTCCCTAGCCCCCAACAGCCTTTTTTTTCATAACACTTTAACCAGAGTGACGGGAGAGCGGCATTTCAGAAAACGTGCTTATCTCGGCGAGAAAAAGCGATTTCGGCAATAAAATTTAAAACGCGTGTAAAACATAAACCAAACGATGAAATTGGTTATTTCTTCATGTATAATGATCAACTCGATACTCCCTAGCCCCCAACAGCCTTTTTTTTCATAACACTTTAACCAGAGTGACGGGAGAGCGGCATTTCAGAAAACGTGCTTATCTCGGCGAGAAAAAGCGATTTCGGCAATAAAATTTAAAACGCGTGTAAAACATAAACCAAACGATGAAATTGGTTATTTCTTCATGTATAATGATCAACTCGATACTCCCTAGCCCCCAACAGCCTTTTTTTTCATAACACTTTAACCAGAGTGACGGGAGAGCGGCATTTCAGAAAACGTGCTTATCTCGGCGAGAAAAAGCGATTTCGGCAATAAAATTTAAAACGCGTGTAAAACATAAACCAAACGATGAAATTGGTTATTTCTTCATGTATAATGATCAACTCGATACTCCCTAGCCCCCAACAGCCTTTTTTTTCATAACACTTTAACCAGAGTGACGGGGAGAGCGGCATTTCAGAAAACGTGCTTATCTCGGCGAGAAAAAGCGATTTCGGCAATAAAATTTAAAACGCGTGTAAAACATAAACCAAACGATGAAATTGGTTATTTCTTCATGTATAATGATCAACTCGATACTCCCTAGCCCCCAACAGCCTTTTTTTTCATAACACTTTAACCAGAGTGACGGGAGAGCGGCATTTCAGAAAACGTGCTTATCTCGGCGAGAAAAAGCGATTTCGGCAATAAAATTTAAAACGCGTGTAAAACATAAACCAAACGATGAAATTGGTTATTTCTTCATGTATAATGATCAACTCGATACTCCCTAGCCCCCAACAGCCTTTTTTTTTCATAACACTTTAACCAGAGTGACGGGAGAGCGGCATTTCAGAAAACGTGCTTATCTCGGCGAGAAAAAGCCGATTTCGGCAATAAAATTTAAAACGCGTGTAAAACATAAACCAAACGATGAAATTGGTTATTTCTTCATGTATAATGATCAACTCGATACTCCCTAGCCCCCAACAGCCTTTTTTTTTCATAACACTTTAACCAGAGTGACGGGAGAGCGGCATTTCAGAAAACGTGCTTATCTCGGCGAGAAAAAGCGATTTCGGCAATAAAATTTAAAACGCGTGTAAAACATAAACCAAACGATGAAATTGGTTATTTCTTCATGTATAATGATCAACTCGATACTCCCTAGCCCCCAACAGCCTTTTTTTTCATAACACTTTAACCAGAGTGACGGGAGAGCGGCATTTCAGAAAACGTGCTTATCTCGGCGAGAAAAAGCGATTTCGGCAATAAAATTTAAAACGCGTGTAAAACATAAAACCAAACGATGAAATTGGTTATTTCTTCATGTATAATGATCAACTCGATACTCCCTAGCCCCCAACAGCCTTTTTTTTCATAACACTTTAACCAGAGTGACGGGAGAGCGGCATTTCAGAAAACGTGCTTATCTCGGCGAGAAAAAGCGATTTCGGCAATAAAATTTAAAACGCGTGTAAAACATAAACCAAACGATGAAATTGGTTATTTCTTCATGTATAATGATCAACTCGATACTCCCTAGCCCCCAACAGCCTTTTTTTTCATAACACTTTAAACCAGAGTGACGGGAGAGCGGCATTTCAGAAAACGTGCTTATCTCGGCGAGAAAAAGCCGATTTCGGCAATAAAATTTAAAACGCGTGTAAAACATAAACCAAACGATGAAATTGGTTATTTCTTCATGTATAATGATCAACTCGATACTCCCTAGCCCCCAACAGCCTTTTTTTTCATAACACTTTAACCAGAGTGACGGGAGAGCGGCATTTCAGAAAACGTGCTTATCTCGGCGAGAAAAAGCGATTTCGGCAATAAAATTTAAAACGCGTGTAAAACATAAACCAAACGATGAAATTGGTTATTTCTTCATGTATAATGATCAACTCGATACTCCCTAGCCCCCAACAGCCTTTTTTTTCATAACACTTTAACCAGAGTGACGGGAGAGCGGCATTTCAGAAAACGTGCTTATCTCGGCGAGAAAAAGCCATTTCGGCAATAAAATTTAAAACGCGTGTAAAACATAAACCAAACGATGAAATTGGTTATTTCTTCATGTATAATGATCAACTCGATACTCCCTAGCCCCCAACAGCCTTTTTTTTCATAACACTTTAACCAGAGTGACGGGAGAGCGGCATTTCAGAAAACGTGCTTATCTCGGCGAGAAAAAGCGATTTCGGCAATAAAATTTAAAACGCGTGTAAAACATAAACCAAACGATGAAATTGGTTATTTCTTCATGTATAATGATCAACTCGATACTCCCTAGCCCCCAACAGCCTTTTTTTTCATAACACTTTAACCAGAGTGACGGGAGAGCGGCATTTCAGAAAACGTGCTTATCTCGGCGAGAAAAAGCGATTTCGGCAATAAAATTTAAAACGCGTGTAAAACATAAACCAAACGATGAAATTGGTTATTTCTTCATGTATAATGATCAACTCGATACTCCCTAGCCCCCAACAGCCTTTTTTTTCATAACACTTTAACCAGAGTGACGGGAGAGCGGCATTTCAGAAAACGTGCTTATCTCGGCGAGAAAAAGCGATTTCGGCAATAAAATTTAAAACGCGTGTAAAACATAAACCAAACGATGAAATTGGTTATTTCTTCATGTATAATGATCAACTCGATACTCCCTAGCCCCCAACAGCCTTTTTTTTCATAACACTTTAACCAGAGTGACGGGAGAGCGGCATTTCAGAAAACGTGCTTATCTCGGCGAGAAAAAGCGATTTCGGCAATAAAATTTAAAACGCGTGTAAAACATAAACCAAACGATGAAATTGGTTATTTCTTCATGTATAATGATCAACTCGATACTCCCTAGCCCCCAACAGCCTTTTTTTTCATAACACTTTAACCAGAGTGACGGGAGAGCGGCATTTCAGAAAACGTGCTTATCTCGGCGAGAAAAAGCGATTTCGGCAATAAAATTTAAAACGCGTGTAAAACATAAACCAAACGATGAAATTGGTTATTTCTTCATGTATAATGATCAACTCGATACTCCCTAGCCCCCAACAGCCTTTTTTTTCATAACACTTTAACCAGAGTGACGGGAGAGCGGCATTTCAGAAAACGTGCTTATCTCGGCGAGAAAAAGCGATTTCGGCAATAAAATTTAAAACGCGTGTAAAACATAAACCAAACGATGAAATTGGTTATTTCTTCATGTATAATGATCAACTCGATACTCCCTAGCCCCCAACAGCCTTTTTTTTCATAACACTTTAACCAGAGTGACGGGAGAGCGGCATTTCAGAAAACGTGCTTATCTCGGCGAGAAAAAGCGATTTCGGCAATAAAATTTAAAACGCGTGTAAAACATAAACCAAACGATGAAATTGGTTATTTCTTCATGTATAATGATCAACTCGATACTCCCTAGCCCCCAACAGCCTTTTTTTTCATAACACTTTAACCAGAGTGACGGGAGAGCGGCATTTCAGAAAACGTGCTTATCTCGGCGAGAAAAAGCGATTTCGGCAATAAAATTTAAAACGCGTGTAAAACATAAACCAAACGATGAAATTGGTTATTTCTTCATGTATAATGATCAACTCGATACTCCCTAGCCCCCAACAGCCTTTTTTTTCATAACACTTTAACCAGAGTGACGGGAGAGCGGCATTTCAGAAAACGTGCTTATCTCGGCGAGAAAAAGCGATTTCGGCAATAAAATTTAAAACGCGTGTAAAACATAAACCAAACGATGAAATTGGTTATTTCTTCATGTATAATGATCAACTCGATACTCCCTAGCCCCCAACAGCCTTTTTTTTCATAACACTTTAACCAGAGTGACGGGAGAGCGGCATTTCAGAAAACGTGCTTATCTCGGCGAGAAAAAGCGATTTCGGCAATAAAATTTAAAACGCGTGTAAAACATAAACCAAACGATGAAATTGGTTATTTCTTCATGTATAATGATCAACTCGATACTCCCTAGCCCCCAACAGCCTTTTTTTTCATAACACTTTAACCAGAGTGACGGGAGAGCGGCATTTCAGAAAACGTGCTTATCTCGGCGAGAAAAAGCGATTTCGGCAATAAAATTTAAAACGCGTGTAAAACATAAACCAAACGATGAAATTGGTTATTTCTTCATGTATAATGATCAACTCGATACTCCCTAGCCCCCAACAGCCTTTTTTTTCATAACACTTTAACCAGAGTGACGGGAGAGCGGCATTTCAGAAAACGTGCTTATCTCGGCGAGAAAAAGCGATTTCGGCAATAAAATTTAAAACGCGTGTAAAACATAAACCAAACGATGAAATTGGTTATTTCTTCATGTATAATGATCAACTCGATACTCCCTAGCCCCCAACAGCCTTTTTTTTCATAACACTTTAACCAGAGTGACGGGAGAGCGGCATTTCAGAAAACGTGCTTATCTCGGCGAGAAAAAGCGATTTCGGCAATAAAATTTAAAACGCGTGTAAAACATAAACCAAACGATGAAATTGGTTATTTCTTCATGTATAATGATCAACTCGATACTCCCTAGCCCCCAACAGCCTTTTTTTTCATAACACTTTAACCAGAGTGACGGGAGAGCGGCATTTCAGAAAACGTGCTTATCTCGGCGAGAAAAAGCGATTTCGGCAATAAAATTTAAAACGCGTGTAAAACATAAACCAAGACGATGAAATTGGTTATTTCTTCATGTATAATGATCAACTCGATACTCCCTAGCCCCCAACAGCCTTTTTTTTCATAACACTTTAACCAGAGTGACGGGAGAGCGGCATTTCAGAAAACGTGCTTATCTCGGCGAGAAAAAGCGATTT